>NC_061108.1:79145000-79175000 GCF_015104395.2 Macrobrachium nipponense
CTGCTTTAGTGTCTTCGTGTATATATATATATATATATATATATATATATATATATATATATATATATGTGTGTGTGTGTGTGTGTGTCTGTGTGTGCGTGTGATATATATATATATATATATATATATATATATATATATATATATATATATTAGGCTACAAAAGTCCTTTAATATCCAATTCGCTCTTCCTCGGAATTAATATATTTTAAGGTATGTTAACCGAAGGGGATTTTTTTAATTGATAATTATTTCGCCCTCTCGTGAATTCGAACCAGCGCACAGAGGAGAAATCAGGACTTCAGTGAAGTTACCGACTCCGCCAACAAGTGAGGCCTCACTTGTTGGCCGAGTCGGTAACTATACTAGTCCTGATTTCTCCTGTGCGCGCTGGTTCAAATCCACGAGAAATTGTTATCAACTAAAAAATTCCCCTTCGGTCAACATACATGAAAACATTAATTCCTAGGGTAGAGCGAACTGGATATTAAAGGACATTTGTACCTTAATGTTTGTATATGAATCACGGTGATATATATATATATATATATATATATATATATATATATATTTTATATATATATATGTGTGTGGTGTGTGTGTGGTGTGTGTGTGTGTTGTTTGTGTGTTGTTGTAATTTGTATACGTATGTATGTATGCATAGATGACCAAAATGACCGGGAGCAGATTATGTTACACTCGAAGAATAGCTGTAGGGAAAATAATTTACCTTAATAATAAAAATATAATAATTTGGATTAACTTTTAAATAAAATTCCAAACTTGTGTAATGAAATATCTGGTATCATTTTCGTAATACCAAATGTTCTCGCATCACTTGAAGAGTCAAAATCTGAAAATGCTGTGGTAGCAAACACCAAAAGCAACTGTATTTTACATCCTGAAAATCCTTGATGAAAATACACTATAGCATTCTACATCTTGAAAACACATCCCTTTGTTAATAGTATACAGACAATTCATACGGTATAGTTCTAAAGACCGCAAAATGCATCTTTACTCTAGGATACTCCTATTAAAAAAAAACTATTCAGCTTAGCTTCTACGGAAAATCCTTCAAAATATGTTTCAAAATTGATATTAAAAGAAATACAAGGGAACATCGGAAGAAAGTCTCAGACTGGATGTTCGGCAAAAGGACTTGACAAACATATGCTGTTAAGTATTATTGTGTAAAAGTCCTGTTTGCCAATCCACTATCCTAAGATGCCACACGAAGAAACAATTCGGATGCCCGTCTTATGTGACTTTATAAAAGAAGAAGAAGAAGAAGAAGAAGAAGAAGAAGCATCATGTGCATTTTGGAAGTACTGGAAAGGGATTTCTGCGTAACAAAACTGCTCTGGGGACCTTCACTTGAAACAGAACCACTGCAAAAATAAAGCAGGATGGAAAGCAACCTCTCAGCATGATCTATAACGAACTTCATATTATACCCTTTCATGTTGGCATTGGCGATATAGCCTACGACTCGTGGAGCTCTTCTGTAGATGAGAACAATTGAGGAATCACCTTTCCAGAGAGGAGAACATTTTAGTGAACATGAAACATCCCTCTTAGAGCTAACATAATGTTCTACAGGGAAAAACACATGACAGGGAATAGGACAACGATATATTGTACGGCAAGCACAGACATGCTAAGAATGTTTCTAAGAAATAAGCTAACTATGACAACAGCGTAATTACTATTTTATAAGACAATGAACACCAAGAACTTTATGAAACGGAAAGTAAGGAAAATGATCATTCCAATATATCGAGCACGTGGGTACAGAAGGAGTCAGAAACGTTAACCTATAGTAAATGAGATAATTAGTACTACATGGGAAAAGCTAGAAACATCGCTGGAACTGGGAGGGAAACGAATCTCTTTCAAGCCGGATAACAATTGTATCACTCCCAAAGGAATGCGGAACCAAAACTAAAGCTTTCCATATTGGCCATGTATGCTGTTGAATTATTCAATGACATACAATATGTAAGAAATGGCATACATGAACATAAGAAGGCTTAGAATAGAACAAACGGAAAAGATCAACTTTCTTACCGTAAGTCAGGTAAGCGATGCTAGAACAATTATGAAAAACACATCATGCATTATGCGATTATTTGGCTTATAACGGGGTTTCACAAGTCCTCCTTTTCAGGGTCCATTTATTAAGCGTTTACACCAGTTATAAGCAATAAATTCATGAGTCAAGAAAGGGAGCAAAGAGATTCACGCGCAGATACAAGTAGTGGACTTCCTAACAAAATATATGGTACTATAGATTGACATTCAAAGGCATCATTTGCCAACAGGTAGCAATATTTGAAAACGGCCACACGATAATATTAAAAAAGATAAAAATAGTATTATCTCTAGAAGCAAAATCATACCGAAGTTGGAAGCCACGGCGTGTAAATTGGACGGAGCAGATACTTGGCGTCGGGAATTGTTAGAAGTTTTGGTGAATTGACGGCCCAGTAGATGCCGTTGACAATAACTGATGCATACGGGGCAACCTGTGAGGGAGAAACATGTTACAGTGACTGGGAAGACTTCGAAAGGCTATTGAATTTAAGATTTGTAACTCTTGCGCACAAAAGAAAAACTTTTTTCATGTCCACAAAGAAAGGAAAAGTGAGTCATGTTTGAAAATCGACATTTTGACGATCTACTTATTGGTAATTTCTACAATAACTGGACTGACTACCTTATTTGGTTAACAGTCTTAAGAACCGTTGAATTCACATAATCTGCATTTCATATGACACATTACTAAAATCATGCTTACTAACTGACAAGTAAGTAACTTACTTGGCAGTGACGAGATAACTATAATGCACTAAAAATTAAGTGCCAGTTTTAAATAGATGTCTTTTTACAGACCTTATTTTGAGTAGTGGAGAAATTTTCTGCATAGTTCATATCTAACTGGATAAGAGACGCCCTTGCTTATATAATAAATAGGCTCTGATCTTACCTTATGAGCAAATACAGAGATGTATCTTTCTGGGTGTTCCTCATACTCTACTGCATCGTATTTGCCACCATCTTTTCGAACTAAGTGGTCTCGACGGCTTACTTCACATGCATACAGTTTGTTCATAGCTGTAAAAAATAAGTGAACGAATATCTGAGAAATGGACGACTAATTTACAAATATTCGTAACATGAAAACCAAATTGTAACTCAAAGTCAATCATAGAGCCTGATGTTCCTCCTTGAACTCAAACTCTTGAGACTGAAACTCACCGCCGTGTTCGGAGACCTTCCTCAAGGCCTCCACAGACACGTATTCATGAGGTAACTCTTGGAATATCTCCTGGGCCCCTTGTGACACGTTGCCAGTACCCGTAAAGACGAAGGTCAGAGGACCAATAGATTTGGGCATCATTCCTAAGGATATCTCGTATCCGCTGTCACGGATTACTTGTCTCGACATTTCTGTGTTGCGGTAGTTGTGGGCAGGACCGATGTGCTACATAAAAAAAAGGGAGAATAAAACATTCTTTGGGAAGTAGTTTTGATACATTATGCAATTACTAAGATATTATTGACACAACCATTGCAAACAACTATTGAAAACATAAATGGTTTTTGTACATTCACAAAATTGTACATTGTTAACGACTTGCAAATTCTGGTTTATTTACCAAAATTCCAAGGATATGACACACGTCGCAACTTATTTTCAGCGTTATATAGAGAGTTAGCTTTAATTTAATTTGTGTGAATTACCATGAATGGAGTATGGTGGCCTAATGCAAGAAGTCGCAGACCCAGCCCGTGCAGAATATTAATCATACCAGCAACTCCAGCGTACTTTCCAAAAGCTACGACACGCTGCCCTCTTTCGTCACACATTTTTTCATAGTCAATAAGACGAATGTTCTGTGGGAAAGACACATTTGTGATAACACATTAGGGAAAACCTGAGAAGAAGAAAATATGTTCAATAATAGCAGCTTGACAGCACGTGTGGCGATTGCACATCTTTGTTCTACGGAGCAGCGTGGAAACAAAACCACAAAGTAAACTTTTTAAAAAATGAAAAACAAAATTAGATTACAGTACATAAGAAATCTGGTTCTGGAACGAGAAAGTTTTCTGGGGCGTTACCTATTCGTTAAGTTTCATGCGATACAAGGCGGAGAAATCAACATACAAAAGTTCCTCTTAACTATGAAACAAAAATGACATTAATCCCTTTTTCGCTTACTCGGGGAGTAAGTCTACAAACCACTTTGTTGTTGTTATTGTTGCTGTTGTTCTTGTTGGGGGAGTAGGAAAGGTCTGTGGAAGAGTCTAAAAAGGTCTGGAAAAGGTGTTTCGCGTTGAGTTAAAAATCCAGGAATTTTAGATAGGATATTGATGATTTATTTATTAGAATGAAAATAGAAAAAGGTAAATAATGTGCGTGTTAAACAGTACAAAAAAATGATTTCTAATAAAATATGGCGTATATTTTAATTTCCGTTGGTGAAACAAGGCTCTATTTGTTTGTAGATTTTAGCACATGCCCCAGTAAGCTGGAGGTCGGATCATGCCTTGTTTATATATATTCTTGAAACTGGAAATGAAATAAAGTGACTATATGATACACTAAGTGACCTTGAATTTTATTATTATTATTATTATTGCTTAGTTCTTTGTGAACCGACTTAAAGAGTGTGTCTCCATAGAATTTGATGAATACTGTCGAAGTGCTACTAGATACAAAGAAAACGAACTGATAATATATGAATCTGAAAATAGTCTGAATATCAAGGTAACAAAGCTTTGTGTGAAAATTAATTGTTCTTATATTGATTAAGGTGGGATGAAACATGGCCCAGGATATTTTAATCCTATAGACTAAGTAGAACAAAGCACTGAGGCATTCGGGTGCTAGATAATTGTTTACCGAAAACTGTCTGGAACAAAGTTTACCTTAACACAATGGAGGGCGAAATAATAATCATAGATAAATCCTAAATATTATTTTTTAACTGGGTTTTAAATTGTTCATGAGACAGAATTCCCTTTACCTGCATTTCATTACCTGAAGAATTAATGGACACTAAACTACTTATCAAAAACAAAAGGAAAATATAAACCCAACAATTCAATTTCATCAGCAAAATACAACTCATAACCAACAGCGTTTACACGGAAAGAACTTGTGCTTTTTGCACAATTGTTAAAATCACGTAAGACTTTTCAACCTCTCTTAAACTGCAGGTGAGATTTAACAATACAAGAAACGAAACATTACCTTTTCCAAGATGGCATCGAGCAGAGGCATGTTTGCTTCCTGGGCCTTTATCGTGTGCGAGAAAAAGCAATATGTTCTGTTTGGAATGAGCTGGTCAATTGGTACTTGCTTCACACCAATGACAACTGGAGCTTCGCTAATATCTTCTTTGATTTTGGCTCCTGCATTTTGGTAGGCCTGCCAAAGAAATGATTTTTATAAGTGCTTCCTCTTATTTCATCTTGTATCGGGATGATGTCCAATGGATAGACAGAATAATTAGTGAAAAAAGGTTTTTAAAAATCCATAGAAGATTTGTGGTTTTCTTATACTATTATTGATTAACAGCAAAACACATAGTTTTTAACCCGTCTAAATTCGCTCATTTACTTCCCTACTGATGCCAGTACAGCTTCCCCAAAAACCCAAGGGATATCGAAGAATAAATTACTGTGCACAAAAAAGAATCCATGTTTATTTCAGTCAGACAGTCTTGCCACTAAATATCCCTCAACTAACGAGACGAGAAAGAATGAAAAAAGTAGACATCGTTGGAGATTTTTTATACCTGTGTGAAACAAAGGTAGAAAACGAATTAGAAGCCAGACAAGAGGCACTAACTGACCTGCATTGGGTATGCACGACGGTTCGATGGCTGTACAATGACAGACACCCCATCTTTCACGAGTTGTCGTACATGGGAAGGTCCAAGAGGCGCTCGCCTTTCCCACACACTCTGATCTTCTCGACGAATTGCTAAACACCGTCCCTGCACATTCCGCTGAAACAACACAGAACAAAGAACTGTTATAAATGAAAAGTAAGTTTTGATTTACGATATGTATGTACTGCCGATATTAAAATTATACTTTTGTTGCCATCTCTTGATTTCATCTTAGTTGTTTTTACATGTACTACTGTATTATTATAAGTAAAACGTCCCACAAGAAAGCAAGCATGGTGTAATTGGTATCAGAACTGTGCAGCTGCAACTTTAAGATTAAGGCATGACATCCATGCCCTACCCAAGAGGGGAAAACAGAAAAAACAAAATGAAGTATGCCTTAAATTGTAACATCAGTTGAGAACTTGGAAAATGAATTATTCTTTGCTTACTTTATATGAAAAGGCACAATAATTGCCTCGTGACTGTGCGTAGGTATACATTATTATCCATATATTCGTCAGTCAAATCGCCGTTGTTTTAAATTAGCCATCTGGTAAGTAGGAAAGTAATCCAGGTCACGATTTTAAGTTTTTTTATAGTCAATCCGGTCGCACTGGATATTAGCATACAGTTTTGTTAATTTTCAGAGATAGAATCTTTCATAGATAGTGACCACCAGCAAAGTTCGGGGTCATTATCTAGGACTATTTCTTGGGGGTCATTAGCTTTGATATTTACAGTATTTTCTTTACCTTTTTACTTTCATCCCATACAGGTTTGTACTAAACACTCCCCGGCGCGAAAGTGGATACATACCAGAGATATCTTAACTATTACATAACGTTTCCTGTGGATATGTGTTCGAAGTTCGAACTGGAAATTTAGTTTTTATCGTATAGTGTATGGTGTGATCATTGTGCTTGGTGTTCTCTGGTCTGTTTTGTCGGCTGACGTGAGCCGCGGTTTACTGCTCAAGAAATGACCTAACACCAATCGCTCATTTGGAGCTGCTAAAAAGAGAATCTTGGCGTCAGGATCCTGCAAGATTTTTGCGGCAAGGGGGTTGCTGTTGTCTGTTTGCCTATTGCCGTAGTTTGTATCCTGGGGAAGTAGGAAGCAGCGACATGAACATCCTTATTTTCACAGGTAAGAGATATTGTTTGCCAGTCATGGTAGGTTTGTTTAATTGACCATAAAGCTACCATTCTAGCCTAGGTTTGGTAGGCTTTAACAGGTTATGATGAAGTTACTTCTTGGTGAGCTTAGTTTCTTGGCTGTGCGATTTGCTGCTGTACCAGGGATGTAGCCTATTTCGTTACCTAAATTTTGAAAGTTGCGATTGTTTATGCAAGTGATTATACTTTTTATGCTTTATATGTATAACGTTTTATGGTTTGCTGAAAGTTTACTGCTTTTTCAACTGTTAACTATTGTGACTCATGCTGGATACTGGGGCCTACTATTCAAGCCTATGGTTTCCATAACCATTTTAGGTTAGCTTGTTATAATATCGGGCTATCCAGTGTTCATGCAGCATGGTCAACCCACAGACTGGAACTGATCCTATTGATTTCTTTTGACTGGCCAAGTTTCTGGAAGGTAGCTAAATGTTACTCATAATAACTGGGACATATAGGAAATAATATTTTTGCAGGACGATTAACAAGCTTTGCTTGAAGTGTATTATGATGTAAAGCCTAGTAATCACCGTATTAGCTTACAAAGGGAGGAAAATACAGGTAAATCATTACATTCTGATGCTCATGTGAGAGATCAGTTGTTCGTGTTTTCAGAAAATAGTCCATGCTGTAAATTTAGTGGAAAAAGAATTTAAATTTACAGGCCATGACTTCCAGCCAAATTTTGGAAGGATTTTTGAACTTCAAAAAGGTTTTTGTTTCCTGGAAATCAGTTCTATTACAAGCTGATTCAGTTCCAAGAAAATCGGACTCGTGTAAAGCATTGTGGAATCCCTCATGAATGTATAAATTGTCGCTGTAAGAATATGATTTGTAATTATTGCAAAAGAAAGGGACACGTAAATCGAATTTGTAAGCTCATATCAAATGGTTGTAATAGTGATGACAAGCATACTCACAAACTAGTAAAAGATGTGGTTGTTTCATGTGAGAATCATGATGAGCAGCTTCTGTCAGTTAACTATAAATAAAATGAAATAACTGAGGTGGATTGTGGTCCTGCTGTTAGCGTTATATCTATAGATTGGGCTCTTGCGTAAGGTTTAACCACTGACAATTGTAAAAAAAAAAATAAAAAAAAATCATGCTTATGATGATGTAAAAATTAAAGTTTATGGAAAGGTGTTCGTAGATGGTGTTTTTGATGGTTATGATGTACATCATACTTTTTTTTTAATGTTGTAGGACGTAATATTGATTGGATATTGGTGCATTCATTAATGGGAATGGGGTAGATTTGTTTGATGGTTATTCAATCAAATAATAAAACCAAGTGTTGGTTTTGTTCCTAACTTTAATGTTAAAAAGAATTCGACTCCAGAATTCAGTAAACCACGAATTATTCCATATCACTATAAGCTAAAGGTAGAGAAAGCTTAGCTTGATTGGATAAAAGATTGTATTATCGAACCTGTTAGTATAGTGATTGGGCAGCTACAATTGTTACAGTCATGAAATCTGGTAAACAGCCAGTCATGTTAGTGGTGACTTTCAGGAACTGAACCAGTCCTTAATTATATCGCGTTCAGTATTCATTATACCCGCACCTGATTTAATTTAGCAGAGATTTGTAAAAGGGGCAAGGGACAATTTTTTTCCACTATTGCTTTAAAAGAAACCCTTTTTACAAATACCCGTGGATGAACCGAGTCAAAAGTATTTACGTGGTTCGGAAGTCGTGTAAAACCGTTGGTCCCCGTTGCTGAATAACCAGTGATTCCATGCAACGTAATAACACCGTACGAACAAAAGTATTTAGTTAAATACTCATAAGAGGCTGTTTCAGTTTAAAATGTTGCCTTCTGGCATATCTTCTTTCCTTTCCATTTTCCAAAGGTTTTACTAATTTATGAAAGATATTGGTGTCGAGGCATATTTAGATGACTGCATTGTTAGTAGTGGAACTTAGGGACAATGTGGACTTGGATTTCGTAGAGTCGAGAATACTGAAAGAGCTTCATGCTTAGATTAATAAGAAAAAGTCTTCTATCAAGGTTACTTAATTAGAATAGATTTGGTTGTCGCATCGTAAGTGAATGAGTTAGACCTCCCCAAGAAAGTTAAAGCCACATTAGATGCGCCTATCCTACTCGTGTGGCAGATATTCAGTCCTGTATGGGTACGATTACTTACTGTTGTAAATTTATCAGACTTCCGTGAAATTGGTTTATTACCAATAAAATGAGAGTAAAAATAAACAAAGTGTAATTGATACTGTGAAAATGATTTAGCAAGTGGATTAATATAACTTTGATGGAGAGAGACAATTATTAGTCTTGGATGACGCTTCACTAGAAATTGGAATAGGTTGTGTTTTGCTACAACGAATTGGTGGATAGGAGATTCCTGTGTATTTTGCAAGTCAAAAGCTCACACCAGGTAATTGGAACTATGCTCATATGGACACGGAAGGCTTCCTCTAGTTTTTTGGCATAGACCCAGTATTTCTTAATTGACATCAAGTTTGAGGCTCATACATGCCAAAGATTTATTTGGTAAAACGCATAAAATTCCTAATCAAGGTAATGCTCGCATTCAATGTTGGGCGTTGCTTTTATCACATTGTAATTTTGACATTAAATAGATAATTAGTAAAGAAAACGCAGTGGGAAATACCCTTAGTAGATTGCCGGATAATGATTTCAAAGTAAGAACTCCGGTTGAGTATATCCTATTAAGTCACAACGCAGTTTTGAGATCTAGTAGAATTAATTAATCCTTCAAAAAGGTCTAAAGAAGTTCGAGTATCATTCTTTAGATACCACAGTGACAATATTTGTAGTTGCCGAAAAAAAAGTGTGCATAGTACTAAAGGGTATTTTACTGCAGAATTGTTGTTTGACTGTTAAGACAAGTGAATTTAGACAACCCATCAGTTAGTGAAAAGGCATCCGAAAGGTGAAACGGCTGACGTCCGCAGCATTGTAGGCTACTGCTTAAAAAATAACAATAATAAATAAAGAAAAATGAAGCATTACGTAATACTGTGGCCTCATTTGTCGTTTATTGTTCCACGATTTAAGTCTGTTATGAGATAATATTACTCAGAATCAGCGTGATACGATTATTGGAAATGGTATAGTTACCCATGTCCACTCACATACGTTTGTTTTCTATGGATAGACGATTCTGTTGTCTACAAATATATTCTGGTATATTAGTGTGAAGGATGGTGTATTTTGTTTTTAAGACTTAAAGCAGATTTATAGATACGAATAGAAATGTAACAAACACTTACTTGGGCCTACATGGAAGTCTATCTAAAATCAAAGAAAATTTGTTACTTTTGAAGGGGTAACAATTATAAAAAAAAACTATTTTTATTTTTCCGAGCTTAAACGAAGACCTGGCGGATCGCTTAAAACAATGTTTGCAAACAATAGCTCTCTTCCTGTCTCAGCCTCTGCATTCAATAAAAACCGAGAACGTTTAACTTTGTTTCTGTTATCTTTAAGTTTTAAGTGTTAGGCTACAGGAGTCATGAACGTGACGTCATCAACACGTTTTTTCCAAATAATAACTGCTGGTGGCAAAAAGCCATTTCCCTCTTCTACCTTATCAGAAGAACGTTGATCATGTAAGTTAATCATAGTCTTATTTATAAGCAATGGTTCAGTCGTGGGTTGTTGGAGGATGGACGAATAGGTGGAGAAGGGAAGTCTATAATCTGTTTTTTTCCATCTGTCCATCCGCCTGTGTTGGTCGCGCATGGTAACACTGCGTCCCGGGCATTAAATAGTTACGCTATATGTAAGTTTTAGGTAAATGAAAGGATATCTTGGTGTACATTTGCAACTGAAAAGTGTTTTGATAATTTACTGCATGCAAATTACACCGTTAATATTCGAAATAGGATGATATTTAAAGCCCGGGACGCAGTGTTACCACGCGCAAACACCACAGGCGGTTGGATAGATGGAAAAAAACAAAGTATAGTATCCTGGCAGTCATAAACTGTCCAACTCAAGCAAGGCTTAAAAACTATATCTGGTGTCTGTACTACCAATTTGAATTTTAGAAACGTCTGCCGCCAACCAGTGCTGAGAGTGACGTTCCAATAATACTTTCGTGTCACTACCAACAGGCAACAAAAGGACAGAAGTTTTCACCCATAAGTATCTAATTCGTCATATCTTTCAATAGGAAGTTGATCTTTATGAATAATATAATTTTATGCAAAATATTAGAGAATAAAAGCTTTTGTGTATTGAAATATTCAGATTTACGTATTTTTGTTGACATCGTTTCGGAAGACTTCTCAGAATGCAGGCAGTTTCACTACATAGAAAATTTAAAATGATATTAATCCACAACACGTCTATAATTACCTATTTTAACCCTTATACCAAAAATAACTAAATAAGATTATAATTTCATGTTTTTAGAGTAAAAAATAACGATAGACTTCATAGGAGCAACAGCTGGGATTCACAGAAAATGGATCGAGATAAAGTATCAATGAATTTCACAGCCTTCCACTATCAGGAGTGTAGCGACACAAACAGTTTGCCCTCGTGTGAAAGTTGTTTGAAGCTACTGGGTTCTAAACCTTTAAGGAAGGCAAAATAATATTTATTTTCATTGAATAAATATTTATTGTTGCCTTGGAATGTTTTTTCTCTCATGGTAAGTGAAGTTAGCAGACTGAAAAACTTAAAGCATAAGCAACTTGGAGAATATTTTTTCACATTTTGAGAAATTAATATAGCACTACACGAGAATACATATACAATGTAATAAGCAAGAAATAAACATTACCCTGCCTTATATGTACAGTGCACAATACACTTGGCAAAGTTAAATTAGGTGAGAGCGTTGTCTGCCATTGTTCGCCTTTGCCCACCAGCGTACTACACACGCGCCAGATATGCTTCGCTTGTGTACAAACATAATCTCTCCTATATACACTCACAATAGAATCAGTTTATATTGCTTGAAAAGATGAGCATGTCAGTATTCACCCAGAAATTATCACTTGAAGCCCGTGCTTGCTCGTTCTATGAAGCTACCTAGCAACCAAACGACTTATATTTGCACATCTTCTGCTTGACTGCCTTTGTGAAACCCAGACGAGCACAAAACTTCGCAAAGTATTTCCTGCGTTGTTGATGAGCGGAAATCACCATCATCAGTGTATCCAACAATGTGAAACAAAAAAAGCGGGGGTGGGAGGAGGAGGAAGAAAAACAAACATACTCACACTTATCCATCTTCTTGCTTGTGCCGAATGGGAGGGCCAGCACCGAGCCATGGAAGGCGCGGCACTTAGCACGGAGGACATGTTCTGAAAAAAATTAATAATTAGTATTCGATGCACTGAAGTAAATTAAGGAAAGCAGCGATTAAATAGCATTTTCACGCACTACCGTATTCATCTTTGTAAGAGAAATATACCGAAGAATGTCTGTTTTTCACACTATCGTAACTTTGATGCTTGGTCAATTTGACTTTTTAAGTGAGAATGTATGGCATAATTACATTTTTTTAAAATGTAAAATCGGGTTTTGTGTCAGGTTCCAATTTTTGTTTAATGCCAACCGCCTACAATAAAATGCCTTTCGGCTCAAGCTCTTTAGGTTTACATATGTGCTTTTCATCGCAAGTCGTAGGAATCTTTACATCGTGAGATTTTTCTCCAATACGTGAATTCCTGCAAGACGTTCATGGATGCCACTACAACCACAGCCATTAAGTCCTTAGGAAAAGAACTATGGCCATTATGGTGGGTAACCATCTAGCTCAACATGTGAGAAATTCTAGTTACCTCCCACGCCAGATAAAATGCAATTGAGCCTCTTCCCCGAAATATCTGAACACAAACGAAACCAAGTTAACGCAGACAAGAATATCTTGGTTGTTAATGATTGAACACTGATCACCGTTAGATGAAAAAAGGTCGCCGACTTGAATATCTATATATAACATGCACACCTGTCTTTTATATATAGATACTCGACTCAGCGACCTTTTTCATCCACAGTTAATCAGTATTTAATCATTGACAACCAAGATATTCTTGTCTGTGTTAATTTTGGTTTCGCTTGTGCTTAGATATTTCGGGGAAGAGGCTCAGTTGCATTCGGCCTTTTCTCACACTAGCGGGAGATAACTAGAATTTCTCACATGTGAAGCTACATGGTTAACCACCTTTATGGCTTTTATGTATGCTCGTGTAATATATATGTATATGTATATATATATATATATATATATATATATATATATATATATATGATATATATATATATATATATATATATATTATATATATACACACGTTACTATCGAAAAAAATCGCTTGGCTTATTTAAAACAAGTTGAAATAACATTGGGATTACTCCAGAAAGTTTGAGATAATTAAATAGGTAGTACATAAATGATGTACTTCTTTTCTGTAATTATCAAAATGATAACAAAGGTGAATTAATCTTTCCAATGATGTGCCCACTCATAACAAGCAGCAGCAGTAATGTCTCTTGGTGCGTTGACCCGAATCCATAAGGGGTTTTTAATATAAGAAATTTATTCTGTAACACTCGCTGATTTGATGAGAAAGGCATATGACGTAATTCTTGTCATTTCTGCCCATGGTGATCTGAGACCTAAAGAATATTTGCGATAACTAACACGCAAAACAAATGCCTTCCCACTTATATAATAAATATATATATATATATATATATATATATATATATATATATATATATATATACTTATATATATATAAATATACATATATATAGATAGATATACACTGGAGCTGTAGCTCCCGTTTTCATATTGGAAGGTGTTCAGGGAAAGGTTATTAAATTTGAAGAGTATCACGAAGGACAACACTTACTAAGCCACCAATTAAAACCATTAAAATAACAACAGATTTGAAGTAATAAGAAAATACCACAAAGAACGACCTAAGGGGGCGGTTTGAATAAAACTACTATGAGATTCAGGGCCTCTGTAACACGGTTTTTTCGCAATAACTTTTTATCTATGCATTTCATAAATATAACGCTTATTCAGAATACATATTATATCAATCACATAATTTTGAGTGTATTCTGCACTACGTAGGTTGAATAAATTTGGTACTTATAATGTAAAAGTGACCTTTTTTGAAGACGGGCCAACTTACTCAGAGAAAAGGTTTCGAACACACTCGTTACGTAACTAATGACATCATTTCTTCCCTCTTTCTCGATGGATGATTGGTTATACGTAACGAAGGCTAAACCTCTGGCAACAATGACATACAAATTTAAATACAAGCAAAGCAGTACACCTTTATGAACTCTGGAACCTCCCCACTGATAATTGTCATAATGAACAAACCAACAAAATATGTTAATAAATACAAAAACACTTCGATTATTAGTCTAATTCCCAAAATAAGTTTCCAAAGAAATTACAGTCTACTTTATAGGTCACAATCAGATTGACAAGATGTAGGGAATAGCTGGTAATTACCAAAACATAGTAGACAAGCTTGATTTGATAACTGTTATATCCTATGTCAAGCAATTTTATTTATTGGCTATCTACCCATTTACTGAAAAAAAAAATAGCCGGTACCGTATATTGGCTTTAAACCTTCACCAATAATTATCGTCAGAATGGTGACTTCATGAGGCTCCACCCACTTTCGCCTCGTTATAATTCAGGATAACACTGAAGGCTACCATGGGCATTGTTGGATTAGAAAATTTAACTTCTGGCTATAAAAAACTAATTTCTCGAGTAGTTGTAAGAAGTGCTAAATGATCCTCAAGGATCCCAGCAGTTGGTCTAAACGTTTAATTCATGTATATTACTGCTATACTGTTGCGGCACTACTGCTACAGTAGTATTACTACGCTAGCACTGATACCCCATCCACATCTATGTATCGTTCCGCCATTCATAAAGTCTTTGGGTTTCAGAGCCGATGGCATTTCTTTCTGGTGGATGGGCGGGGCAACATTTAGTCAAGAGGTGTTTGTTTACCTTGCTTACGTAATGCATGTTTTTCGACTCTTGGCTCGTAATCATTGGCCATGGCGTCGGCTAGTTCATTTTTACTCTATAAAAATCAAAACCATCGGGTTTAGGTTATTGTAATGAATGTGACAAAATTTGTGTGTGGTTGTAAAATATACATATGTCAACTTTCAGCTACATCCGATGCTTTGACAAGGAGCAAAGCCCAAAAAACCGTGTTACAGAGGCCCTGAATCTCATAGTAGTGAAACGACAACAGTTGATCGTTAAATATGATGGTCCAGTTTTTCTTTTCCTCAACTTTTTTCTAGTTTCAGCAGTTTTATTGTAATTACCTTCTGGGTGGGTCCTGCTTCTTAGTGTCGTGGTGTTCTATTACTTAGAATTTGTTGCTATTTCAATGGTTTTAATAGATTTTAACTTATTTTCATGTGTAATTATTCTGTCGTTAACTCCCTTCATACATTTTTTCAGCCTTTAATACGCAACAATGCAGTTGTGGAACGTTAGGCCTTGCAAAAACCTTATATATAATGTGTGTGCACGCGCGTGCATGTGATTAGTCATGTAACATGCACGCCTCAATAACAAGAGGACCCAGTTTCAAAGAGTGATGTCCAAGTGATATGGGGCTGAGCAAATACTCAGTTGACCAAAGCAATAAATATATTCTTAATACTGGCTGGGGGCTGGAAGAGCAGCAATTTTTCAAGCCACCCCAAAGGACCATTACTGTATCTTAACTAAATCCATCTACGATTATGTACGATACAACAAAATCCACGAATTGTCGTCAGTAATCAAATGAAGCTCTCAAACAGTAATTCAAATGAAAATGATTAATGGACACTATTTTAACATATAAGCATATATATATAATATAATTCTATATATATAATATATATGTTTATATATTCTAATTATATATCTTATATATCTATTTTATTTATGATTGCCTCATATTCTAAACTCACCGTTGTATTAGCGTGGGGGCAAAATCCCTTCTGATATCACAGTCACTTGTTTTTCCGTTCTTTGCTTCCGTGAACTTTAAAGTTTAAATTTTAGTTTAAATGATTATGGCTACATGGAGCCACACTGTCATTGAAATTTCTTGTATAAAATGGTTGGGTTTTGTGTCACAAAATTTTAAGATTCACTCGAAAGGTCTCGCGTTAAGGCCTGAAGGGAAACTGACGCGAAAATGGGACCTCTAGCTGAGACTCATTCTTCTCGCGTCACGAGCTTGAGAGAGACTGTCGGACCACTGAGTACTGACTTTCATGTCGGTGGCTTCGGTATAAAACCATTTTATGAATACGAAGGTCATTATCCATTCGAGATTGGTCTTGAGGTGAGGAGCAGCTGTCTTGGATTAGCCCAGTTACCGGATTAGAGGAGCAGCTGTCTTGGATTAGCCCAGTTACCGGATTAACAACCCTCTGTAATAAGTTTTATCTGCTGCAGTAAATGGTTTAGGCCTCCTTGAAACTTTGTGTGTTAGTAACGCGATTTTTTCGTGAGTAATCTCTTATCCGTTTATGTCCTTTGCTTCGGAATTCTAAGAGAAAACCTTCAAGATATTACACTCCGGTTTTTCACTTTCCTCTTAGCAATAATTTCTCCGGATAAGTCTCACAACTATAATGTATACATAAACACACACATATATAGCGTATGAGTAATGCCCTGTGGTAGGGGTGTAAGAACACTACCACCGTAGGTCCTACGTATCGTAAAAGGCGACTTAGGTACAGCTGCTGCCTTGCCGTCTTACTTGTGAGTAAAAAGCTAGGTCAACCGCCGATCACTGTAGAAACTGGTGCCTTGCAGGTGGACTTTTTAGTCAAAGGCGAGGCCCACCGCCAATAACTGGTTGATGACAGCAAGGGCATGCGGTCGTACAACCCCTTTGCCAAACAATAAACCACCAGGCAACCGAACCCTTAATGTAGAGATAACGGTGGGAAAGAAGAATATAGCGTTTGGGTAATATTTATGAGCTAATACGTGTGTCCATAGAATGTGTATGTAGCCAAAAAGGTCAAAATGGAACACTTTACTGGGGGTAGTACTTTCGTCTTTTTGGCCTCGTCAGACTCCCCCCAAAAGAAGCAAAAAGAACAGATAGTCATTACGGTGACCATAGTTTTACTCTACCGTAAGTCTTTCCTATAAAATGCGGCGTTGCCTAGGGAGGTATTTAGTCCTAATCCTGCGAGGTACACTTTCAGGACTAACATCGAGTTGAAAGCTGATCCTGAGGATGGATATATTCGTGATTACTGTCCAGATATGCAGATATCCGGTTTCACTTTTAAGTGTCGTTTTTGTGGATGCATGCGTGGCCATGCATATTATATGTATGTAGTATATATATATATACAACTGGCATTTAATTACATTTGGTACAGGTCGATGTAAATAAAATGTAAAAGTAAGCACTATATATATATATATATATATATATATATTATATATGTGTGTGTGTGTGTGTGTGTGTGTGTGTGTGTGTGTGTGTGTGTGTGTGTCAAGTATAAAAGGCCCATTAAAACACTCTGGTTTAAAGCTAAGGACTATATTTCGGTGGACTAACCTCCACCTTTATCAAGGAAGCAACTTCTATCATTCACTACTTGATAAGGGTGGACTAACGTCCACCGAAATGTAGTCCTTAGCTTTAATCCAGAGTGTTTTGATGGGTCTTTTTTACTTGTAATATATATATATATATATATATATATATATATATATATATATACAAAGCCAAAATGTCTTTTATAATGGCCAATCAGAGAAAAACAGACAATAAGCTATATACTTGGCCTAGTTTTTCATGAGTGTTATTTAGTCGCCACCCAATTGTTGAGAAAACTAAATACAATGAAAATTATAGGTTCCTTGCATCAACAGTCCGTTGGGTGTCTTGATCTAATGGATATTTTATACTTGCTTTTAGAATTAAGCAATCTTGTGCTGTCTCAGGCTCTCGCTTTAGGGCAGCCAGAAGGTAGGTGTCACACAATCCCGGTTTCACTGTGACCTGCGGCCACCACGCCACTTAATCATCCATAAATAGGGAAATGGCAACGCTGCTAAAACACATGCAAAATCCAACAGTCTTATCACTTTGTCTGAATATTTAGAGTCGGATTAGGGTTAGCAACTGCGTTGTTAGCTGTTTTGCTCTTGTTTAACTGCCTCTAGATGTTTGGCCCAATTAAACTATATCCTAGAGCTATTTCTCCAATACCATAATTTTCATTGTACAGTTTCATTTAAAAAAGGTCCTTATATTTAGTTTTCTCAACAATTGGATGGCGACTAAATAACACTCATGAAAAACTAGGCCAAGTATATAGCTTATTGTCTGTTTTTCTCTGACTGGCCATTATAAAAAACTTTTTTGGTTTTATTCGTGCAGTTTTCAAAAGATACAAATTAAAATAGCACATATATGTAGTTTAAATTGAACCGAAAAGGAAAATACAGATGTTAGGAGATGATTTTATATTTTTAGTATGGCATTTGTAGAAATGAACATATAATGAGTTCTTATCTTCGCTTTCTTAGATGTTCTGATTACTATACAAACCAACAAATTAAAATTTCCTATATTCAGAGAGCCTGTAAACAACTTATCTTGTTCTATTTAGACCACAAATCTAAAGCCATTTGTATGATGACAAAACACAAACAACAAAAAATGCAGTCTCACAATCGTACATAAATAATGCTACATGTAGCCATTCCCCGAAACTACTTAGAGCCGGAGAAAAACCAGCATAGTAATGAGAATCTTTGTGATACTTCGTTATTCTGCCATGATTCTCTTCCGACCTCAGCATCAAACAAGGAATCGAGCCAGGATTAATTCTGCCAGTAATTTGTCTGCTTATAACAACCAGAAGCAGAAATATTCTCCGAAGGAGCGGACAAAGTAAGAGCTTTTTTTTAACAACAGGACATTTATTCTTTGTCCAGTCACCGAATCGACGACAAAAGCACACAAGTGATTGTTGTCATTTCCGATTTCGTAGTGCTATTAAAACTAATACACACACGCATATATATATAGATATAGATATATATATATATAGTATATACATACATAATGTGCAAATCTTATGAACTTTCTATAAATAAGAATGGTAAAATGTCACTGACAAGAATCTTTCTTGTGTGCTCCCTCTTCAGTTTTACGCTTGGGCTAGGAAAGACCTAACTATACTCCAATTCCTCGCGATATTTACTATGGTAAAAATCTAGATTCTAAATCTTCAGTGGCCCTATGTCTTTGGAGGGATAAAGAAGGCCGTACACCAACGAACATAAATATACAAGGCAAGATGGGATGACAAAATCTTACATAATTCCTTTAAGAACACAGCTGGCTATAATTAAACTGAGAGGTGGGCAGAAGATAATAATACCATGGTATCAATTTTGTCGGAGTACCAATGGCTCACTTTCATTACTATTTCTATCCCTTAGCTCTCCCAGTTTGGGGCTCGAACGCATATGCTCAACTGTGAGCCGAGAGTCTTTTCAGGGTGTCTTGAAGACCTCAGAGAGAGAGAGATAGAGAAACTGAACTGTAACACTCCCTATGAGATAAGGTGGTTGTAGTCGTAGGATGAGGGTGCTAAATAGCGTATGGTCTAGGGTGTGCTATTACAACTGCAAAAACAAGTGTGGTTTGAAAACAGCCTTCAAGGCTGCCCTCGAATTTCTCTTAACGGACTAATCAAGGTCGATAGTTTCTTGTCGAGCTTTCTTTCTTTCTTTCTTTCTTTTTTTATTGGGGGATCGAGTAGCGGCTGAGGGAGCTAGGCTCGGAACCTGGTGTCAACAAAGAATAGAAGACTAGACCAGGGAAAAACTGTGAAATATCCATGTCTGTATGAATGAGTGCCAACGCAAACAGTGCTTAACTGACGTCACATGTGGAGAAGCCAGTAGAATGCCAAACTGAATGAGCGTATCGATGGAAAATGCCGGAAAGATGATTTTATTGAGAACTTTATTCAGGCAAATTTTGAATGTGCCCAACAGTAAGAAATTAAAGTGAGAAGCAAGAAAGGAGGGGGAAACCTCATTGGAAGATGGATATAGTTCAGGTGGCGATGCAGAAGAAGAAGAAATGAGATCGAATGTTCTAGAGGATTCAGTAGCACATGAGCTGCTCAGGTAAGATTCCAATTGCATATCGATTGAAAAGGTGATAAATATTGCTAGCCTCGTCAAATCATCATGAAAACGAAGTTCCCTTTCGTAATGCTTGGGGCTCATTGCCTAAAAATAGGATCGTGTCGTTAGAGGCTTTAAACCGTCATTTTGGCAGCACTAACCGCCAGGATTCGTCTATTTAGACCCAATTGAACCATCAGTGATTTTTTAAAGCCCCAACTCCCTCGTTATCTGTTGCTTGAATTCGAACGCTGTGGAGATGCCAAGTAAGACTGGCTCCTGTCAGAAAGAAAGAAAGAAGTAAAGACGATTATGACGAGCGACTCGATTATGCAATACAATGCGGCGGAATTTGGTTGGCTGTCGAGGACCCTGCCTCCACTCTTAGACCAATGGCGGCCCTTGGCGTGGAGTGCTGGTTCTATTAATAAACTCCATGCGGGACCCGGTCAAATTTAATCCAATTTAGTGGGTCACTGAAACGTTCTGGTGCCTCTAGGAAAATTTTTGTCGAACAACTGACCGTGAACTGATGGAAATAATAATGAATGATACTAATCAAAGCATAATGCATTTCTAATGCTAAATTTGAAAGGGACCCCTCTATATGACACTTCTCAGGAGTAGGCATTCATTCTATTCCCTCATTTATTTTTGCGTGATTGCGCTCTATCTTTCCTAGTCGACTTATGTTATCAACAAGTATGGGTGTGTGTGTATTATATATTTTTCAGAGGAGGCATGTTATGAATCACGTGCAATTTTAAAGCATCCAGCGCCTTCCTATGCATTACTAATTTGCATTTACAAAAGTGCGTTAGGGCTAATTCTTGTCATTTGTTTAATATGTTATTGTAATCGCTGATGACTATTGATAATTCGTTTAATTTATTCTTTTTAAAAACTGATAGCCATTCTGGCAATTGTGCCCATGTGATTATTATCTCTATTCTGTTACCTCCAGATTTACGCCTGAATTCTATGTCTAATCAAAATCCTCAGTGTATCAAATGTGTTTTATTATAGCAAACGGCCAGAGAATACTCTACAGAGTATAGGTTATAAGTACAACTGAAATTCTCGTACCAAAATCCATTCAGGATATAATAGGAAATCTCCACTACAACTAAAGAATTATTCGTTTCAAGAAAATTCCCGCATCAACCCCAGTTCTGAGGTAAAACGTAATGGGAGTGTTTCTTGAAAGAGACTGAATTGAATGTCTAGGGTAAAAGCAGAAAAACAAAACGAGGACTGCTCGTCTCCACAGACTAAACGGAAAGTTATGACCTGCTGGGTGGTATGTGCCATTTTGAGGGGGTAAATGAATAGCCTTCGCTGTAGGCAAAAGGAGTCGAAATATTACCTACAAGAGAGAGAGAGAGAAGGGGGGTTGGGGGGGGGGAGTCATCAAACAGTGATGATACTAAGGTATATAGAATAAGGGAGAGAGGTGCAGTCCCTTTGGTCGCGGGGGTAGTTGTGGGGTATTTCCGTGGTAGGGCTGGAGGACAGAGTGAGAGCGATCAAAGCAAGTACTACCTTGGGAACAACTTATGTACCTTGGGTCGAAGGTATCGGGATTAGGCCTGTAAGTGTCATATGTCCTTTTCACTCTGTTATCTTCTATACGTTTGGTGTTTTTTTGAATTCATATAGATCACTGTTCACATACAAAATTGTGGATTGATAATGTTTGGCTTTTTAATATGTTAAAAACCTTAAATTAATATGCTTGATAGGGCTTAAAAATTCGATTTGTATTTGACCTGACAGTTATTTACAAAGGCTTATTTATAATACATTGTTTAATAAACTAACATAAATATACGTAGACAACAGAAAACAGTATCTGGCTTCATAATAGAAATGAAAAATACTTGGGTGATACAAACCATTTCTTAAAGAGCCGATGAATTGTATTGGATTCACTGTTGTTAAGCAAATAAAAGAAGTAACAATAATTACGAATTATCTTGAGAACTTGACTGGTCAAACTGTTATAAGATTTTAGAACGAAAATTCAATGCATCGCTATAAAACGCAGTAGCGAGAGAGAAGTATTGCTACGAATAGCAAACTAAAAAAAGCGTTAAGGAACACATATATTCGTAAGTAATGTCTAATCATTTCTTGAAACACAAGTGTCACTGGGAAGTCAGGGTCCTTGAAGTTAACGAGTTGAGTTGAGTTGAATATAGAATTTAGACCAAAGGCCAAGCAGTGCGACCTATGAGGTCTTGCAGCGCTGAAATGGAAATTGACACTAAAAGGTTTGAAAGGTGTAACAGGAAGAAAACCTCGCAGTTGTTAGGAGAGGGTGGAAAGTAAGATGAAGAAAGAGAATATGAAAGGAGGTACAGTAAAAGGAATGAAAGTAGTTGCAGCTAGGGGCTGAAGGGACGCTGCAAAGAACCTTAAGTAATGCCTACAGTGCACCGCATGAGGTCCGCTTTCGGCACTACCCCCCTCAGGAGTCTTGAAGTTATGGTATGAATGAGTGATTCATATAGCTGACTCTGGCGTTAGCTGGAGCCCTTCATTATCTGTTAGCATGCTGCAGCGTAGTCCACATTGTGCTCATCCAAGAAGCTTTCAGAAAAAATACACAAAGTCAAAATTCCAAATGATAAGGAAGCAGTACGGGTTTGAAATTAGTAAAACTTACAGCTGCCTCTTTGACAAACCGGTAGCTTTTGTTTCAAGCTCGTCAAAAAGCTCGATATTAGGAGACCCTTTCCAGACAAGATGAAGTCCTGTGAAACTAAGGGTAAACTGCGCAATGTTATATTTCAACCGTGTTTTATGCATTCATGAAACATTTTCCTCTCTAATTTCCTTTCCTTGCAATGGAAAACGTGCGAGATTTCCTTTCCCAATTAACCCGTGGATTTTTTCAGTTTTTGTCTAATACTCGTTTTCTGCCTTCAGGCAGCTAGGTAGCTCAATAAACAGAGCTAAGTAGCACATGGCATTTAATCTCACCTGCGAAGGCCTATGCAACACTGAAATCCCTTGGCACCATTCCTGCGTTAAACAATGCCCTCAAAGAGCATCGTGCCAATTTTTTCTTGGTGATTAGCGCTCCTATTTTCAGGGTTTTAAAATTCAAAAGATCCCTCGCAGCTGCTGCCAAAGGGAAGTGGGGCATTTGAGGCGTTTGCCAAAAACAATGTCAGGCACGATGTTGTACTTTGTTACACAAGTTTAGAATTGCAACAGTCGCAAGCGTAACAAGCAACTGAATAATGCGTTCTTCAGTTAAATCTCTCTCAGGTTTCGGCATACTACGTTGACATTCATACACTGCGTGCTAACTGCGTCCCAGTTTGTGTTATCGCATCAGTCAGTCAGTCAGTTGGTTGTGCTTGTTAACGTTGGGAATAACTCATGCATTGTTGAAGAAAAAAAAACTAATTTTGAAGTGTCTGTACCACAGTGTTCCAGGTGATTATATTGATGGCAACAAATACACACGTACACTCTCTCTCTCTCTCTTTCTCTCTCTCTCTCTCTCTCTCTCTCTCTCTATCTCTCTCTTCTCTCTCTCTCCTACACACACACACACACATATATATATATTTATATATATATATATATATATATATATATATATATATATATATATATATATATATATATATATACCAGACGATATTAACATTCTGGTTCACAGCAATTTTTTGGTGGGATAAGGTCACTAGCCCTGTACCCATCACTAGCAAAGCTACGACCAGCCAAAGGCGACTAGCCACCCGGTACCATATACGTATACGTGTGTGCTTGTATTTTTGGGGGGTTGAGGTTGTTATTGCATATCGTTATTGTAAACTTGGAAGAGGCCAGGTCAACGCAATATTTTATTGTGAAATGCCCAGAAACAGGAAGAGCACAGGCTACATCAGGCGGTGTTCAAGAACGTCATTAACTTTTTTCCTTTTTCCATCCAAACACGATGTTGCTTAAAAGTAGTACAGTATTGGCGGCTGTTACTTGACGGTGCCCTTATTATAGAGACGCAATAATTGCGCCTGAGGTTCCTCATCCGTCTGATTCTCTCTCTCTCTCTCTCTCTCTCTCTCTCTCTCTCTCTCTCTTGGGACATGTCGGCCTTCACCCTTGGAATCTGTTGGCGTATCGCCCATCCATTAAATCCCATTGAGCCTCCACTGATCTCAGTGGTAACTTGGGTACCGGATTGTTAACTGACTGTTGCGGGTCGCACCGTTTCTTTAAAATACTCGCTGAGAACCGGAAGGCTTAACACTGATGCGCCCACTTGAAGGAGAAAGGACCCATGGTTAATGTATGGAAAATGTAAGTGTTCATGACTACATTACACCAAGGTATTCACGGGAGGATACTCCAAGCCTGGCAAATGATGAATCGCTTAATAACAAAAGGTAGTCCTTTATCTCGGTTATAGCTTGTGACTTCCCTAGAGTCGTGTTAGTAGTAGTACTAATTTTAGAACAGCTTTCTATGTGCCGAAAGGGACTGCTTTATTTATTTTTTTTCTTTTGTTTTGTTTATCTAATGAAGGAAAGGAGACGGGAACTATAAGTAGAATGAGGACAGACATGTCATCAGAGCATGCAGTTAGAGCACGAGTGTCCTGGTGTAAGACCACCTTTTAATCAAGGTATATAGAATAGAATGGCTCCCTTATTCTATATACCTTGCTTTTAATCAAGGATAGACTTCAATTTCAAATCAAATTGCGCTAGGGAAGGAATGCTTTATGTTAACCTGTTAACAATGGAAGAATTTGGAACTCCTAAAAGATCATGTGGTCAAAAAGGCAGGATAATATAAAAGATGAAAGGATTTCGAATTGGTAAGGCTCACGGTAAATCCGGATAAAGTCGAGGTGGTTGTGTGCAATTATGCAAGAGAAAATCAGATGACAGTCAATGACAGCGTGATCAAAAGGCAATACAGATTACCAGGATGTAAAGTCAAAATTAGATTAAACGACTGAAACGGGCTTAGTTGTACTAAGCTTCTTGGATGAACTGGACAGCGTTAGTGAAGTAGCGAGAAAGGTAACAGTGAATACTTAGTCATGACTGCCTTGGCTCGCCCCCGTAGGAGTGTTAGTGCCATCAGTGCACTGTATGAATTACTTATGGTGGTTTTCAGCATTTCTTCGGTCCCTAGCTCCAACACCTTTCATTCCTTTAACTGTACCTCTGTTCATATTATCTTCCTTCCATGTTACTTTCCACCCTCTCCTAAGAATTGTTTCATAGAGCAACTGGAAGGTTCACCTCCTGTTACACCTTCGAAACCTTATTACTGCCAGTTTCCTTTTCAGCCCTGAATAGTCTTATACGTCCCAGCGCTTGGCCTTTAGCCTAAATTCCATATTCCAATTCCAGCCTTGGCTTGTCATGTTGAGTCGAGGTTTTTATGGAAAAAAGAGGAAATATTACTTCCACCCTCGACGTGAATGAGGATGACAAGGTTGATATCAGGTATCTCCTTGAAACGAAAGATTTGTGAAGAGCTGTTGGGATGAGTGGTGTCGAGTAAAACATGTAAGATTTTCGACGATGGACTGAATGTGTTTTTAAGGAAGGAGAAAGGCCATGGATTGAATTCACAGCAGACGAGGCGTTGGTTTGGGGGACTAAAGGGGAAATAGAAACCAAAAGGAAGAATAAAAAGAAGGAAACTGAGACTTTTGGGACCATGTTTTCTCATTTACTAAACGTCCATAAAAGCAACTGTAGAGAGAACACCATCAACAACAATAAAAACAGTTTCTTCAGTGGCTCATTGTGTAGCCATATCCCTGCCTGCATTTCTTAAATGTTTCCTGAAGTGACATGAAGTAGAAATAGTTTATTGCTTCACTTCCGTCATTTTCATTTTAGAACTTCATTCATGTCAGCAGTAATTCTATTCTCCTTTAGTTCTTCAAGCAAAATACGCATTATCATATTGTATTTATTTTAAATAATCCATTTATCATCAAGGATTCTATTTGTAGTAGCAGAATTATTACAGAATATCAATGCAACGCCTTTCATCCCTTCTTCGGTATAAATGTTACAGCCTTGCTGCAGAAAGCAAAAGATTCCGGGTAGGATACTCCTTGGCAGCCTCTAGGAAACGTCTTGTGTAATCATCCCGTAATAAAATGTTCGCGAGCATCTCATTGACCAAATGCTTAGCCGACTCAACAAGATATTCTCGTCAGCGAGTTCACATGGTTGCACTATACAGAATTTCCTTTAATGTTCGGAATCTGAATTGATTTTAGGCATACGTGCCAAGCACTGGGGCAACTAAGGCTTTTCAGCGCTGAAACGGAAATTAACAGTGAAAAGGTTTGAAAGGTGTAACAGGAGGAAAATCTCGCAGTCGTACACGAATCAATTGTTAGGGAATGATGGAAATTAAGATTGAAGAAAGAGAATATGAACAGAGGTACAGTAAAAAGGAATGATAGCAGCTGCAGCTAGGGGCTGAAGGGACGCTGCAAAGAACCTTAAGTAATGCTTACGTTGCACCGCATGAGGTGCACTAACAGCATTAACCACACTATGGGGAGAATCTGAATTGGTCTAAATGATATCAGCAGTTTAGTATTATACATCTTTGAAAATACTTGAAAATCAAGATATTGCATAAGAAGTACATGCAGTGAACAAGTCTTTGCATACTGTAAACAACACAAATAAAATCTACGGTAATCAAAAAGGACAAGAAATAGCCTGAAACGCACTTTAGAGGGGAAAGATTACATTTACAGTAGTTATACAAGTATATCTAAAAGAACATATTACTCAAAAACGGATTTTCTCTCTAGCTAGTATAGCGTGCCTGGTTAAGCACTGGGCACGTTGTGATGCCCAAGTACGAATTCCTTAGCGGGTCACTTCTAGGCCCTGTGCAATTGCAGCTTTACTGACATCCCGGACTGTTCCGTGGTAGGAGAGAGCGCAGACGCATTGGAAGCTTTGCCATCCTTAATTGTTACCGGGAGAAAGAAGGCTCTTCGACAACTGTGCAGTGAAGGGAACGAGAAACCTCTAGTATAAATAGCTGTAGAATTTCAGCATGAATGCACTCGCCAGAAGAAGGACGCAAGATGAAATGGGTAGCGCTCAGTCATTTAAAAGGCACAGAACATAAGGGCGGTAATGGAGGCTCCTTAACGAATTAAGTTTAATGGAAAGTGATCAACGAAAAACCTGATGATCAAAATCATCATCACCACTGTTTATTAAAAGGAAAATTTGAATGAATTTGTCTCAGCAATGAGAAATCAAAGAAATGAAGCGTGCAGCATGTGGTCATATCGCTCGTAATTGTAGTCGTTTTAGTTACCCAATTCAGTAACTATATAGAGGTACAGTATTGTGGGAAGGTTTCGTTTTTTACCTGTCGTCAACTTCATTCCAATATGGCACCTCCACAGTCGTCCTAGAGCAGGCTATCTATTTCCCAGAGCGCTACCATCGTAATTCTGATGATAAGGGGCCACAGTGTGACGCCACTTGGAAGAACATGTCCCTCCCCCTTGATATTTTTAGCTGCGGTCTGTTCAAAGACATTTAACGACATTTATGTCTTCTTTTATCTATTTTTCATGGTCATTCTTTTTAGGGAAGATGGGCGAAACGGGAAAAGACAGTCATGGTCATTTCTTCGAGTTTTCGTATTCGTCAGAGTAACAGCCGTTCAAGCCAAATTCCTTGTCTGATTATCATTTAGTGATTTAGTGACCAATGAGCAATAGAAAACTAAAGTTTTTCACTGTTATTCGTTTCAGTATAACAGCCTGTACTGTTCTCTTGTTCCTGTACCTTTATTTGATTCATTTGAACTGCTGAGTGGGCTCTCTTGTATCAGTCACTATTGAAAAAGTTTCTAACAATAATATCTTGCTTTCGTCATCGATTAGACAAAACTTAGGCTTCAAAATGAAATAAACAGTAATTGGCAGTGCATAAGGAAGTGACTCATACCACCAAGCCTAAGCTTTAGCAAATCACTCAGTAGTCAGATATGAAAACTCTTTCCAGGGTTTCTAAACAATTGATGATTCATAACATCACTATTTTTTAATGTTTCAAATATTAAAACATATTAGCTACGTCTTCGGTAACGCGGACAGTAAGCAGTGTATGAATGTTACTAAACTATGATCACAGCGAGAATTTTCTTTGATAAGAGAATTTATTAGTATAATATTCCACCCTCCCGTTTATTTATGAATAAAAGCGAATATTTGGTAAGGTTTCGCAATAGAATATAGGTGTTCTGGGTTTCTTATATCTATACTTTTATTCATCTGGTTTTTCAGTTATTTCCCCCATTAAGAGGGTCACAATCTTTGGAATTTTGATTCGTAAATTGGTGACTTTTTATATCTCTTCCACGAGAACGTTTGCTCTCTTTAAATAAGATGAATATGTACAGCCTTTAAGTCAAGTGATCGTCTATATATTTTTTACAGCCAACTTACTTAGAATATAATCACAGAAATATGAGCATCGAAAACATACATGAGATTTGGGGGTTAAGATTTCAGGCATTCCACGCCAAGTCTCTCATACCCTTTTCACATCTTACCAAGGTCCCGTGCTGTCGTAAAACAGGATATATATATATATATATATTATATATATATATATATATATATATATATATATATATATATATATATATATATATATATATATATATTACTGTTTAGAGAAAGCTCGGCTCATAACGGGTGGTTATAGTCGCTAAGCGGAACTAAAACACACCACACACACTGTGATACACACTCTCACAAGGCATTAACGACGACAACGACAACAAGGTCGTTCTCATATCGTTGGTCAGAAGCTGGGGCGTTCGAGATAATCCGACAATTTAACCCAATTAGGAATCCAGCCCAGAGAGGGAGCCAAAGTCAGGAGTTGTTTACGCGCTTCGATCAGCTTCCTAAACGAGAAAGAAAAATACTTTCTGCTGCAAAGAGCAGCTACGCAGTTCTTGTCATTTTTTCAGTTACATTAATAACACAGCAAATTATGATACTTTTATGCTTCATAAAACGAGAAAAGCTTCTAGGATTTGCTTTATAAAACTTAAATAAGAATAAATATCTTTCATCTCGAGAGCATCAGGAAGTACGCATTACATAGAAATCAGAACCTGTTTCTTTATTCTGTTCTTCATGGATTATTTTCTCTATGACACCCAGAAAAGAGAAATTGTATGACACATTAATATATATATATATTCATGGACTGAACACTGGGGTCAGCCTTGGTAGATATTCCTTCCAATATGTTGACCTCCGCTCATGTTTTATTATGTTAACCGCATGACTTTCCCTCGAAGGATCTTTGCAGTACTTAAATGTTTTAAAAACCGTCTTTGAATGAAATTAGATTAGTTGTCGTAAATCATGATAAATAAAAAAGATCAATAAATAAACCTATTACCATATTCTCATATTGCCAACTAGGCGGTAATATACAGTAGCCTACCGATGGAAAAACACAAATTAAAAAGTAAAAAATGCGCCAACGTTTCTTCGGCGCAATCGAGTTTTCTGTATTGCGTTTATGTTGTACGAAACTCTCAGCGGTGGCCTGCGTTGTTGGCATGTATGGCGGTACCAAACGCACTGTAACCTTGAATAAATTTAAAAATAATGAGGCTAGAGAGCTGCAATTTTGTATTTTTGATGGTTGGAAGGAGGATGATCAACATACAAT
>NC_061108.1:79180000-79360000 GCF_015104395.2 Macrobrachium nipponense
ATCTTGGTGTTATGTAAACCTTACAAGGTCGGCCATATATCGAGAAGACGACAAGTATGAGTGTGTGCGAGCAAATATGCTTCTATCAAGAGTCACCCGAGCACAAATTATATAAAAGATATCTCACATGTATGCCGTACAGCCGAGAAAATAGAGATTGTGTTGTCAATCAGATTTTTATGAAATAATGTTTGTTTGTATGGTGTTTTTGCGTTGCATGGAACCAGTGGTTATTCAGCAACGGGACCAACAGCTTTACGTGACTTCCGAACCACGTCGAGAGTGTACTTCTATCACCAGAAATACACATCTCTCACTCCTCAATGGAATGACCGAGAATCGAACCCGCGGCCACTGAGGCGGTACGCAAACACCGAACCAACCACGTCACCGAGGCGCTCTTATGAAATAATGAAAACAATGTGGAGAATTATTTTACATATTTCGTGCGCAAATTATCCAAATTCGCGGAGAAAAGGGCATTGGGCTTAATAGAAACTATTAAAGAAAATCAACAAATTAAACGAAATTTAGCCTATTAGGAACTTTCAGTAGGAATTAATAATTTACCTTCCCACAAACAAATGGCTGAACAGGAGACAGGAGGACGGACATGCTTAGACACAGGGCTCAGGAACGAGATAGAGTTGAGCCTGTTTTTCTTATCCTTCTCAGCCTTTTAAAATTTATGTTTCATCTGTGCTTTTGTATATTTTGTTCCTTTAGTCCCGAGAATTTGCGCTTGAAAGAGACGGTGGAGGGTAAAAAGAAGTGATCATAAGTGTTAGTGGGTTGTACATGGAGACAAATGAGACGAAAAGACATCTCTAGGTGAGCCTTGATCTTTGGTGAACCTATTCAGTGAAGTTGCGAGGGTGATCGTGCTGGGAGACATGAATGGCAAATGAGAGAGAAAATGCTCGGAGAGCATCAGCCGAAGACAGTCCTCTGCGAGAGATTTATGTACGTGACTATACTGGGGGAACAGCTCACAAATAAATCCTGTTTGTCAGTTTATCTCGTCTTCCAATACAGATCAAATGTAAGAACAAGATGAGGCATAGAAAAATATGAAAAGAGAGGCTGGAGCCTGGATGAATATGCATATGTACTACGTCTGGTCATTAACCAATTCAGTTGGGAGTTAAGAGAAGAGCAGCAGATGTGACATAGGACAAGACTGTTAAATAAAGGAGAAGTTAGAGTTGCGCGTAGAGATGGCTGAAGGATGGTATGTATGGTGAATACGTAGAAGTTTGGAGGATAATGTCCTTGGGATGACAATTAGCGTAAGTGGTTGTATGAGCGTAAAAAGGACGAATCAAAAAGAGGGCTGACAGGAGCGGAAAATGAGAGGCTTAGCGCAGAACCAGAGAAGTCTGTTTGATTTGCGTTTGAGAGGTTGAGAAAGGAAGGATATAGCACTATAATGGGAAAGGATATAAGGAAGTGAAGTTGATGGAGAGAGAGAGAGTTGCGGAAACAATTAAGACATATATGATTAAGAATAACACAGAGAAAGAGGGGTCGCTCTAGAGAAGCGTTGAGAGTGAAAGGTTCATGAACAAAAAGACTTTCAGTGTGAGTGTGTGTGTGGTGGTGGCTCCACTCTTCGTCAGCTTGCTTAGCATTTTAAAGGCCATTCAGACATATTCGGTCACGCGAATTCTCAAAGTTAGTAAAAACGATAATTTGACATCCCCTTCAGTGAAACTGATATTGTGCACTGGATCCTGCCATCATCGTCGTCTTGGAGACAGTTCAAATATAAGCTAAACGCCTTTTTTTTTCTTCTTAGAGATAGGATGCTTAAATTAACTAGCTCTATTGCATCACGATTAAACAAAAACCATATTTAATGTCTTGTTAATCATTAACATTATCAAAGTTTGACCTGACACGACTAACGTTCATGATAGAATGTAATTCTGTTACCAGGAGATTTTAAGCATTAATAATAAAATCGAATGACCTGTTTATTTTTGAAATGATAAACATGCCTTCATACATACATACATACATACATACATATATATATATATATATATATATATATATATATATATGTGTGTGTGTGTGTGTGTGTGTGTGTGTGTGTGTGTGTATACACCTTGATATGGAAGTCGCTTTATCCTGGGAAATTAAAATTGAGAAGTGCATTGACCAAGGCCAAGATTCGGTAGATACATATAATTTTGGGGGGATAAGTTATTCCCAAAAGGTGAAGTGAATTCTACATTTAAGTATTTGTTGTTTAATACTGATATATATATACAGAGAGAGAGAGAGAGAGAGAGAGAGAGAGGAGAGAGAGAGAGAGAGAGAGAGTATTCATATGAATAACAGAAAAAAATGTTAGGTAAATAAAATTAACAACGACAGTGTGCAAGGGAGGCAATCTCGCTTTACTGAATGAAATGCAGAACCATCATGGTCAAGAAAGAAGTTGCTTCTGCGCACCGTATTGTCCATTACGATAGATACGAGAGGAAAAGTAACCGTACAAACCAGTCGTTAAGTCCAGATCACCTCAAGTGTTACAACTCCTTCAGACACACAAGAAAGTGAAACAGAATAGTGGAAAGCGGAAGAAAGACCAAAAGAGGGACTTGGAATCGGTGGGTACTGAAACAATACTGAATGAAATTAATGGGACGCAGAACAAACTAAAATAGAAATAAAGGATTAATAAGCAGAAAATCAAGACTCAGTCTCTTCATTTCTTTGCATAAGTCTCCCGAAAGAAGAATAAAAGATTGTGGCTTTTGGTAGTTTACAACCAGACCCATCTGCCTTCATCCACTTGGACTTCACGTTACTTCCTTGTGGCATCTAATACTGAGCGTACTTGACCGAAGGCGTGAAGATAAACAATAATGGCAAAGTATTTGATACAATTTTTATACATTTCTAACGCCCTACATGATATGAAAGTACACGTCTACATATATACATGAAGACAGAGAATGGAGAGGGGAGGTCGTTACAATGTTTGCAAGTTCAGCACAGCATGACTTATTACAAAATACCATAGAATTGTTGAGCAAGATAAGGTGTGAAAGGCACTTCTTTACGTTCATCCGAGCTTCATCGCCGCATTCGTTTACTCCCGCAAATTTCGGCGACATAGGTACACCACAATATTTATCTATCTACCTACCTACACACACACACACACACACACATATATATATATATATATATATATATATATAATATATATATATATATATACATCACACACACACACACATATATATATATATATATATATATATATATATATATATATATATATATATATATATATATATATATATATATATATATATATATATTATATATATGTGTGTGTGTGTGTGTATGTGCGTTTAAATAACATAAAGTTATTTTCCAATTGAATAAAAATAACTATTTCCTACCTAAGCTTTTAAATTCATACAGAATTCATACATAACTACAATTTGTCTGATGGCGACACATCATAATATATTAGCCTGAATTATGTAGGTATTACGTGTTAAACCCTTTGCCCTGTTAACTTCTGTGTCAGGGTACTTTATGGCTCTGGTGCCCAAGGGAATGCCATGGCCAAAACTTGTTATGTGCATGCCAACAAGGACTTTCCATTTATCCAAGAAATTCATATTAACCTAAAATCTGAACCATAGTATGAATACAACTTTAGGCAATTTTCATTCAAATCCAACAATATTTTAAGTTTACTTGCCAAAGAGACAGAAACGCAGCTCTTTCTTACACCAAGTCTGAAACCACACTGTCGACTCTGACGAGCATAAGGCTGACGCGGCAAGAAGGAGGCCCTTCCCTTCCCTTCCCTTGCGTTGACAACACGGCGCCCAGAGAGAGAGAGAGAGGGATGAACTGCCGTGCAGCGTTGCCAAAATGTTTGACCCTAAAGTGCCCCACCTTAATGAAGAGGTGTATTTGACAAAGGATAATGCAGTTGAAAATGATATAGAAGAACGGTATTATACGGTTTCAAAAGGAGAGAACCTGATGAAGAGAAGAATCAACATTCTAAAGACAATGATTTCCCCTTTCGTGGTTACCCTGTTGGTGGGCTATAACCAAGAGGGGAGCCATCGGCCTTGAGAGGAGTTTGCTGGCCTCGAGTATCTCCGTAGAAGACACCATTCTAAATCCATCGGGAAGGATTCAAGGTCGCCATCAACAAGCCAGTGCCAAGAGAGCGATGCTCTCTCACAATTCAATTAAGGGTTGTATGGATTTGCATTCTGGGTCACCATTTTTCTCTCTCTCTCTCTCTCTTATATATATATATATATATATATATATATATATATATATATATATATATATATATATATTATATTTGTGTGTGTTGTGTAGAACACACACACACATATATATATATATATAATATATATATATATATATATATATATATATATATATATATATATATTTGTGTTTAGATTGCTCGTTGTGCGGTCTGGGCCTCACTTTCCAAACGGTAATCCGAGCTTCATCTCAAAAGTCGTTCACTACCGCAAATTTCGACGGCATAGCTACACTATAACATTGCGTAGTATATGGTATTAATATATATATACTATATAAATATATATATATATATATATAGTAATAATAATATAAATAATATTAAATACGTATTTGTATTTAGTATACTAAATATACGAAAACGTATATCATGGCTCTATATATTACGAGTTGAGCATGTGATGACACACATTATATATATATATATATATATATATATATATATATATATATATATATAGATATATATATATATCTATATATATATATATATATATAATATATATATATATGGTTAAACAGGATATCTTGCAGAATTGTTCCATGCATTAGTACAATTGATAACCAGACCTCATTTAAACAGGATGGTATCAAATGAATATTTTGATTCAAAAAAGTTACAAGCTTTCAAAGACTGTCTGTCCTCATCGTCTGATAGCCAGATAATGAGGACAGAAAGTCCTTGAAAGCTTGTAACTTTATTAATAAAAATCCTGTTTAAATGAGGTCCTGTCATTGATACACACATATATATAAGTAGACATCAGGGGAGTCAATATGTGATGACTGAAATATGTAGTATATAGCTATGAAAGGAAAAAATCGGAAAACGCGATTGGAGTTGTCGTGGTTTTGACATTGTCAGACTCACAATGAAATCAAAAGGATTAGTATTTTGTTTCAGACTAAGACTAGGCCAGCCTTGTGCTCCTGCTCTGTGACAGCCCAATACGTCGTATTTGTGAAGAACCAGGGCTTCCTCTTGTGAGGTCAATGTTTTGATGACCTCAGATAAGCCAGATTTATGAGGATAATTGAGGGTCGATGGAAAACAGATATAGCTGTATTTAAACTTCCCTCTTTTGGACAGGTAGTTGATATTGTTACTATGATATTTCTTTGGGTAAAGTCATTAACATGGATAACCAGGTAGGCATTTGCCTAGTTAATACGGCGACAATAGTTAAGTCAATGGATATACAAGCCATTTTTTTGTGCTTTTTTTTAATTAATGCTGTATACTATAGGGAAGCAATGAACACTACCTTTGCGACCCAAAAACCGTCGTCTAGCAACTATGTATCTAATTCCCTACTTAGGTCAACAGAGGCACAAAAACTGTGTAGGGAACGCCCCCTTTTATCCCTTCTGATCCGCATTGGGATTCGAACACGGGTCGTTCAGTTGTGAAGTGGACGCACTTGGAGCGTCCAAGACCATGTCTTGCATCGAGTACAAGACAGCATTGAATGCAAAAGACGTCACCAGTGGGGAGCGAAATCTTTTCGCTATCGTAAAACACAACATAGCAATATTGCCTTTAGAAACCAGGACAACTATTAATAAGCAAGCAAACCGATACGACAATACCCCTCGTGCGGTTTATCGTGGGTAAATCAGTTCTACTTGACCAGAAACTTGATTAGGCTAGATACCATATAATATCGCATTACAGATTATACACCACCACAGCTTATGAAGAAGGCCGTCCATGAAAGCTGCAACTCTAAAAGATAAAATGCTGGGGAGGACGGATGGTGAAGCCGAGGATGAATTTTCCAAATTGCTTGTGTTTCAGTGTCGTATAAGTAGTCTGAAAAAGAAGAAAATTTTGTGTAAGTACCGTATCTTAACTTCATAAGTTATCCCCCTTTAGGGTCGAAAAAACAGGAAATACTCTGCACAAATCCTTACAAATAGCAATGCATGTTGTAATAATTATAACAATAGCAGTAAGTATTTCAGTAGCACTGATTCCAATTTAATTACAGAATGCCAAAGAAACTCTGCTTTGAAATATTAGACAATAATCACTGAATTTATAATGAACGTTCTTATTTTCATTTAAAAATTCTTGTACATATATGAATATTATTAATATAACACTTTATTTTAAATATGATTAGATCATCAGTAAACGTCGACTGTCAACAGATAATGCACAGTGAATACATCCGTATGCAAAAGACCGTTCTTATTTACATAAAAAAATGTGGAGGAAATATAAAAATACATGCTTATTCAGCACCAATGATTTTACCTATAATTTGAAGTCTTTATAGTATAATATAAATTACTGAATAAAATTGTAGGTAATTATTTGTTTTTTCAACACTCAACGACCATTTCAAAGCAGGCCTATGCAACCTCATATATTTGCCGGTATGCTATCATGAATATTTACTCGAGAAGGCATCGTTCTGAGAAATTTGGTCCAGTGGCGCTACTGCTATTATTATAACTAAAATTTGTCGAGTCTGAAAATGTTCAGGCTGTCAGAAATCGCCAGAGGGTCACATACACGCACACTTTCCACCTAAATTAAAATCACATTCACATGAGTTTAGTTTTCCAAAAACAATATACACACCTTGTATTGGTTTCCGGGAAGGGGAGATAAATGAATGCTACTGCCCCGTGTATTCATATTTGAGTAGCCGAATGCTGTGCAGTACGTTCCAAACATAATGACATCTCTGGTGGTATCCCGCCGTTCCCGCGTCCGCTATGAGGCGCCACTGTCCATGACCCAGAATTGGCGGTGGTTGAAGTCGCAAACTGTTTTATAAGGACCTTCTGGATACAAAATAAATTTTCGTTGAGGATGTCTTATACTTTTAGTTAAGAATTCAAAAACCTAAGTTTATTACGACGAAAAAACCAAGACTAACCATACGAGTAGATGGTGGTGCCTTACCATGTCCACATATTTTGAAATGACAACCTTGTCTGGTTTATTCTCTTTGTATATTGCAAATAGGTTCTTGTACCTTGTAGACTGGCTGGTAAATAGTATTCTTAACAATATATACAAAGCTTTCAAACATTCGAATTTTCATTGTATGTCTTTCTGATGATAGGTCTTCCCCAGCTGTAGTAAGTTTTCAACTGAGAATGCTACAAATATGTCTTGTGTAAAGTTAACACCGATTAAATGCTAGGGGTATAGCATATTTTTAAATACTTGATCCAGTTACTACTCCTTTCTGAAAAAATTGTATGTGAAGCGAAACTAGTGGCATAGTTGCGCGGTTTCTGTGTCTACTGTTATTGCAACGACAATTACGCAAGTAAGTTGGGTGGCTGGGTGATCAAATTGATCTCATTTATGTCTAAAGCCACCAACAGCACTGCTTTTTCTTAAAATTTAGTTACTATCCTACACAATTCTGTTCTTCACTTCGATCATTCATAATTTACGGTTTCTTAATTGTCTAATTTTTCTGAGTCCATCAACTTCGCATGCTGGAATTATATTTTATTAATTATTAATCAAGATGTATAAGTTACAGAATGGAAAAGGTAAATAACATACCTCAAGATCATTAGATCCTCCCAAATACCACAAGATGTTTCCATTTTATGCGACCTCATTTAGCTCCATCTTTTTGTTTCCGTGTTTGTATATAAGATTACCTATATATCTGAAGTATTGAGATTGTTCGTGATTTTATAAAGTAGCTGTAAAACGTTGTCTATAGTTCGTTTCCTTTATACAGATGACTTGCAATTTGAAAATACCGGGTATAATTTGTTGCAGTCTGGACTACTAGGTGGCTCTTTAAGTTGAATGCAATTCTTTCGTATTTTGACTCTGGCTTTGGTTTTATAATTTTATGATTTCTTGACTAAGAGAATCGCAGAATGATGATGTCGAATAATAACATTTATCTTAAAAGAGTGACTTTGGCTTTATTGTAAAACTATAAGGCTTTAAATTGCAAAAATCAGTAAACACGTAATACATACAAGCGAAATAGGTATCGAACAGAGTATTATACTGCGGACGCCACAGTTAGCTTTTTCCTATTGTGTTTTTCCCAAATTTATGACATTTGCGCTTCTGTTATTTGGTGCATTTAATGCGGACTTCCGCGCTTTGACCTAAGGTTGGTAGCTATTGTCTCCCCAATGAAATAAAGTTCACTAGGACCGAGCACAGAATTCTTTTTGAGCCATTGAGCTTAATACTAACCTAGGTTATTGTAGCTTGTACCTTGCCAAATAGCCTCACTCTGTACTGTAGCCAATGAGTTTGCCATTCTTATTCTAAAATAGGAGTTGCCGTAGTTTGTTTAGAGTTCATCTTGTCACTGAATTATGAGAAATCAAGTCAATATGTAGGTTAGGCATTAGGGTAAGACATTGAAGTCAGGTTTACGGACGCTGCTATGGCTTACCTAGCACAAGGAAGGATTAGGCTAAGCTGGGTTATGCTTGTTGCATACCAGTAACTTCCTCAAGGGGGAGTGCCCTTAATGCACCCTAGGAGAGCTGTTAATCAGCTGGGTGGTCTGGTAAAACTAAGATGTGGGGTAAACAACCAAGTGGACTGGCCAACTCACCAACTACCGCGATTTTGGCCACCCTCCGAAAAAGTACTTTAACACGTCCTGACACTGGAGATGGTCATCAGTCATGAGTTGTAGGTGGTGATAACAGGTGCGCAAGACCGCCACTCTCCTTCCGAAGTATAAGTATTTTCTCCTAAGTTAGAAATTAAGGCTAATTTTAAGATTTAAACAGAGGGTAATGAAAAGTGTGGCCAACACAGTGCACACTACCCCAAAACGCTTTCAAAGTTTTTACTTACAACTCCAAATATTTCGAAGATTGACGCCATTTCGATGTTGCGGAGTCGCTTGTGTCAACAAACTTCCCATTTCCTGTGCTAAATCCGCACACCACTTTTACGCATAGACGCTGGGCGACTTTCATCACAACAATCGTAAACCCGACCTCTAACCAGTACTTATTCGTACTTATTCAAGGGGACTGCGGCATTCTTTGCGGCGTTTTGTGCTCTTCAATTGTTTATCAGTGTTGTCAATTGGTATGTGTTTACCCTCCAAACTGGGTATAAGACTTACACAAAATCAGGGAAATAAGTGAAATTAGCATATGTATTTGTAGTATATATAAATATTATACTAATTTTATCATTACTGCATTATTATGACAACTAGAATTCATGGAAACATTTTGTAAATGCATCGGTGTATGTGTGAAGCTCCACTAGATTGGCAACGATGAGTATTTTTTGCTGTTGTCTTCTCGTACTTCAGAAATATCTGTAATTTTTCGAGGTTAATTTGGTTGCAAAAAAGGGATAATAGACATGAATTAAATAAACATTTTGAAGTAAAGTTAAACTAAATAATGAGTAAAGTAAACAATTAAGGGAATAAAGCTTTGCACCTCATCAAGAGTGTAGTCGGCTGCTGCTTGTAACTGTGTTTGCGGAGTGAGTGCTTAGGAATCAGGAACAGCAACGTAGTTCAAGTGCAATGTGGAGTGAATTAAGACCAAAATGTGTATAATTACAATCAAATAAGCACTGTGGAGTTTCAGTTGTGATGGCAGTAAGGATAAAACCACCGATTACAAGGTAAAACCGAATTCAGTTCAAACCATGACCCCGGGAATAAAAAGTTTTCATACTTTCACTAATATAGGCAACAAAATGTTTTATTGTGCTGATTACAACTGCAATCTTGAGTAAGATCAATAAACGTTACATATATACGCTAACAATGTTCAAATGAGTGCTGGGAAGGCTGGGAAAGATGGTGGATTGTCTGTGGTTAGAACGGCCAGCCACATGATTGCCGCCATATTGGATTTCAAAACTGCCTTGAAAACATATTTTACTAAGAGCTCACATGTTTATTTTATTTCATATGGGGCTTTCATATATCACATTATGTTGACGAAACTTCAATCTTTTGAATGGTATGCTTAAAGTTGTAATTGTATTCTTGTTTGACCAATTAAATATCGAATAAATAAGGCCTGGCCAGCGCGATGACGATGGATTGTCTGCGGTTGTTTACCCTATTTAACTTTGTTTCTTTTTCTGTCCCTCCATTCAAATTCTCGATCTTCCATCTTACTTTTCACCCTCACCTTACAATTTTGTCCGTGGTTTGGAAGGAAGTCACAAAAAGCCGTTGGTCCCAACACCATACAAACAAACAAACAATTTTGTAATTGTGCAACTGTGAGGTTTTCCTCCTGTCACAGTTCCTCGCTGGCCGAGTGGTTTTCGAGCTGGGCTGCCAATCCGGTGGTCTCAGGTACGATTCCCGGCTCGGCCAACGCGGAATCAGAGAAATTTATTTCTGGTGATAGAAGTTCATTTCTCGATATAGTGTGGTTCAGATCCCACAGTAAGCTGTAGGTCCCGTTGCTAGGTGACCAATTGGTTCCTAGCCACGTAGATATCTAATCCTTCGGGCCAGCCCTAGGAGAGCTGTTAATCAGCTCAGTAGTCTGGTAAAACTAAGATATACTTAACTTTCTTCCTCCTGTCACACCTTCCAACAAACCTTTATACTACTCTCAATTTCCGTTTCAGCGCTGAATACCTAACCTCATAGGTCCCACCCCTTGGCGTTTGGCCTAAATTCTATACATATTCTGTTCTATCCATATCAGCTCTATCAAATTAATGACTACTTGTCATAATTTTTCATATTTGTAAGATTAAAATTACTTAAGACTTTTTCAAATGTGTTGTCAAATTCAATTTTTGTTGTTGTAAAGCGGAGAATAGTAGTTACAGATAGGGTAAGTGACCAAGCAGCGACATAGCGGGCACAATTCCTGAAAGGAGGCCACCTTCCCGAAAAAGTTCTTGAATCCTCAACCTTGATCTCCCGTGAGCATCAGTCAAGAATTGTGGCCCATCCAGGCAACACACTGAGACCTCTACTCTCCTCTTGAAGTAAGAGTTTTCTCTGCGAAATAAAGGCATAATTTCCGATTAAACAGAAGTTAACGAAGGTTTAGCCATGCAAGATCTAACCTACTGCCATGAAGTTCTTGAAAATTGTACTCTGGCCTAAACACCTTAGATGTAGGCGATTGATGCCATCTCAATGTTTGCCGAGTCACTTGAGTGAACAAACGGTGTATTTCCTGTGCTAAATCCGCAAAATATTTGTACCCATAGATGCTGGTGCAGTTTACATACAACAGTGTTGAAAGATGACTCTTGTTTGAGATGTGGCCTGGAGAAACCTAGCAAATTTTGGGGATGCCACTCACTAGATACCTAGTAGCTATTATTGCACAATTGAAAGTAAAGACTTGAATGCTTAGAATGAGAATTTATGAATTTTGAATACTGATGATATCTTGTTCCAATTATAGGGTAAACAATCTAGTAGACTAGCTGCGGCCACCTTAACTGTGTTCAGACCCACCTTCAGAAAAAGAACTTTAACACGTCCTGACACCGGAGATGGGCCCCAGTCATGTGTCTCAAGTCTCAAGGTGTTGCTCCCACGACCTATGACTCGTGACTGTGCCCATCTCCAGTGTCAGGTCGTGTTAAAGTACTTTTTCTGAAGGTGGGTCCGAACACGGTTAAGGTGGCCACAGCTAGTCCACTTGGTTGTATACCCTGATTTGATCTTTCATAATGCATTTTGTAAATTCAATTTGCCATAGTGTTCCGTGGCCATGCAATCAGAGGTTACGTGATAACCCGGCCTGGGCCACATTAAAGATTTATCGCCTAAGAAATTAAAAGTTCCAGATATGAATCGACCATGAAATCCATAATAGTACTATAGGGAAGGTAGCATTTAGACCCATATAAATTAAGAAAGATAAGTACAGTATTTATATAATGTTATATAAATTATTAATATGCTGAGAAGTTGTCATTTAATATTTTGGATAATCAGCAAGAATTTTTTTACCAAACTACTATTGTATATATTTATATTTTTCTCAATCAAAATATATGGATCTCAATGTTAGCTTTCTTCTATTGATGATTTTATGGCCGTTTCAAAGTCGGTCCCATTAATTTCTTACGGAGTGAAAACAGACAAGCGGCTGGAGCGGTGGTGATTGCATCAACACTTCGGGACTCTAGTCCTAGCATGCAATCATTAAGGGGTACATTTATTTCTGCCATAATTATTAAGAATAAAAAAAAAGTCGAAATAGTAAGATGGACTTAAATCAATGAAAAGTGCTAGCAAGTTTGAAACCACCGATTACAAGGTAAAAATCCCTTTCAGTTCAAAGTTCAAAACATGACCCGGAATAAAACGTCTCATACGTCACTAGTACATAGTATAGGCAACAAGATGTTGTTCTATTGTGCTGATTACAATTGCAATCTTGAGTAATATCAATAAATGTTACATATATATACACAAATGTTGTTCTAATGAGCGCTGGGAAGGACGTGGCCTTTCTGTGAGGGACGAGTTGCTCATATCCGGAAGGGATGCCACAATGGATTCAAAACTGCCTTGAAAACATATTTTGTTCATGAAACTTACCTGTCAGATATATATATAGCTGTATTCTCCGAAGTCCGACAGAATTTCAAAACTCCCGGCACACGCAGTGGGCGGCCAGGTGGTTAGTACCCATTCCCGCCGCTGGGAGGCGGATATCGGGAACCATTCCCATTTTCTATTCAGATTTTTCTCTGTCGCAGTAGTGGAAACACCTGTTTCCATTACCTCCGCCTAGGATTTTGAAATCTCATTAGCCGCTTAAGTATCCTAATTATTTTTTGAATGATTGACTTGGATTTGTGGCTAGGCTTACGCTATCATAAATTAATTTAAATTTTTTTCATTGCATATGATGTCTGAATCTAGTTAGCCTAGTTTCAGACTTTGTTGTCTGCAAGGGGTAAGGTGAGGCTACCGAAACCTTCGGTAGACACTCGCTTAGTATACATGACGTTTACATGTTTTCTTTGTTGAAAGATCAATGTAATTAGTGTAATGTTGACTGATTCCGAAAGAAGACTTATGATTCGTATGTACGCAAATTAGAGCGTGATAGAATCAGGAGGTCTTCCTCCACAGTAAACAGAAGTTAGGATAATGAACCTACTAACCTCCTGTAGACTTTATTTTGCCTAACCCTGTGGTATGGATTACAGGCCTAGAGGAAGTGTCTGTGAGAGGTAATGCCTTTTCTATTATGGTGGATTACATCAAGTAAGCTTGAAAAAGTGCTCGCTCTCCAATCAGTGTTGTGAGTGTAGTGATGTTGATTTTGCCCCTAGTGTTGTGGAGAGGCCGTCAGATCGGTCCTATAATGCCTCTAGGTCTAGACCTCTGTCGGACTCCCAGGACCAGGGCGGGGGCAATTCGAAAGCCGAAGGAGGTTTACAGGAACCCCCCACCGATCTGGCGTCCCTTCGGCAGGACCTGAAGACGCTTCCAAGGCTGCCAAAAATCGTGCACGTGCACGAATCATGAAAGATTGCTTCTCGCCCTCCGGGGCGTCCTCCCCGCAGGGTTGGAGCTCTCGGAAGGACTCGCGCCCTCTAAAAAAGAAGCTTTAGAGAAGAGGATGCTTCGCGTCCTCTCTCTCGTCAGGAGGGAGCGTTAGAGTACTGATCTGGCGTCCCTTCGGCATGATTTAATATCGATAAGCGTGACAAAGATGCAAGATGTCGCAAAGGCGGCCATCGTCTTTGTCAAGAGATAAAAAATGTCCATAAGGCAGGACCCTCACGAGGACGCCTTTCGAGACACTCGACGCTTTATCGAGAGGAAGGAACGTTGTTACTCTTGTGGCAAGGATTGTTTTCTTGCTTTCCAAGATGCTCCCCTCCCTCCTCTCCTCATGGCGCTCTGTATATGTTATGTGACGTTCGCTTTACTACGAAACGGGATATTGTTCAAGCTGATAAGCTTGACGTCCGGCAAGCTGATTTGCATAGTCAAACAGCTTGCCAAGACGCCTCTTACTCGTCCCTAAGGGACGCTCTGTCAGCGGACAGAGATGACGCTGGACAGACTATCCTAGTTTTCGACAGGAGAAGGGCAAAGCATTCCTCATACCCAAGAACACACAGGCGTCCTTTTAAATGCCCTTCTGCAGTGTCGATGAGCGTGACAAAGACGCAAGATGTCGCACAGGCGACCGTCGTTTTTGTCAAAAGTGGTGAACGTCCTTAAGACTCGTCCTGATGACGATCACCGTACTTCTGCTTAGGACGCTCGCGTTTCATGAGCGGCTCTCCCCTCGCCAGGAAGCCTCTCAGATTACTCGTGTTGACGCACGTCATTCACTATGACGCTTCCCTTGATGTTCGTCGCTCTTCTTTTCCGGACGCTCTTCAAGACGCTCAAAGAATGCAATCAGGACGTTCGGCAAGCACCTTGCGAGGATGCCTATCGGAACGCTCGGCGTTCCTTTTTTGAGCGCGTTTCTGGATATGTTCATTTGCATTACAAAGACGCAAGATGTCGCACAGGCGGCCACCGTCTTTGTTAGAAGGTTACGAAGGTCTTTAAGGCCGTCTTGGAGACGATAGCCATACGTCTTCCTATAGTACTCTCACACTTCAGGACGCCTCTCGGGTGGCCTTTCATGCATCAGGGCGCTCGATAAGATCCTCTCTGAGATGCCGTTCAGATCCCTTGGTGTTCTATGCACCAATACGCTCGGTAAGACACTCGCGAGGACGTCTCTTGAAGACGCTCAACGTCCTACGCATTGAGACGTGAGGAAGCTTTTGCAGATGCTCGACGTCCTACACAAAGAGACGCTCATCAGGACGCTCTGGAAGACGCTCGACGTCATAAACATTGATAAGCTTTTTGGAAGACGCTCGATGTCTTACACATCTGGACGCTTGCCAGGACGCTAGCTAGGACGCTTTTGAAGACGCTCGGTAGAGCACTTGCCAGGATGTTCTTCAGAACGATAGGCGTCCTACGCATCAAGACGTTCGGCAGGATTCCTGCAAGAACGCTCTTCAAGAGCGTTGTCGAAGAAGAGGAAGGAGATTGATCTCGTCAAGATGTCTACTTCGCTTTCTACGAAGGGAGCGTTCAATAGAATCCATGACTTGATGAATTCCAGAAAACTGTAAGCAGATTTCGGTGTCATAAAACGCCTCTTCTGCTTTCGGGACTGCGCTGCCGAAGGGGAACATTAAGGTCCTACCTGTCGTAAGCCCAGTCTCTAATCAGGAATCCTGCCCCTTCCTCGATTTCTGCGGGAATCGGGAAGACGATATGCTCGAATTCCTGGATTACTTTCCGTCATGCAAATGGGTTAGTTCTCATTGACAGAGTTCTTAATAACATTTTATCGCATAAGCGGATAAGTAACAAAATTCGAAAGAGCTCTCATTCATTAGTCAGAGGCTCATCCAGGAAAAAGACTTATAGACTACGTCCATGAAGTCTTATGTCCAATATCATGAGAAGCTTGAACTGTCCTTTTCGATCTTCGGTTCTCACTTGGGGATTTCCATTCGAATAATATTAATTCCTTCTCTTGGCAAAGAAAACGAAGACAGTCGATTTCCATTCTCTCTTCCTCGTCGAGGAAAGAATGTAGTAGAGAATTAGATGTTCAAGTGACTACAATACTTACGTATTTTATCTTTGCGTCATATTACTAATGTAAGGTTCAAGTCATATACGCATATCGTAGTTACCTCTACAGTTGGCAACCGAAAGGACTGTTATTTTAAGTGTATTTAATCGGTCCTTCCTGCAAACTTCCAGGAGTTTCCGGTGTAAGGACAAGGCTTAAAGGTTTTGTTACAACAACACCAACTCAGCTTCTGCATCTAGCGAATTATGTTTCGCTTAAATATGCCAGCTTGAGAATTTCCTTCTGATCGATAATAGTAACAAACCTATTCCTTCGTAGAAGAGAGTAGCTGGTAACTCAGGCAGAATAGTGCGAGACGACAGGCTGCTGTCATTGTGGATGACGCAGTATATTTAATCGGTACTCCCGGCAACTTTCCAGGAGTTTCCGATTTAACATTTGGTTAATTAAGCGTAACGTTATGACAACACAAAATCAGCTTCTGTATTTAGCGAATTCTGTTTCGCTTAAATATGCCAACTTGAGAGTTTCTGTTCAAATAATGGAAAATCTATTCCTTAGATGAATAGAATAGCTGGCAACTCGGCATAATACTGCGAGAAGGTGAACATAAGCTGCTGCCTGTAACTGTCACAGTGTCACCAACTCAGTATCAGGTAGCTCGCTGTTATGCTCGGTCGCTTACGTCTCTCTCTCCCGCGGGATTGATGGACGAACCGTATCTTTGCCCTACAATCATGGACTTTAGCCTCGGGTTGAGGGGATTTCTAGTAATCATGAATAAACACGACTTCCTTTTGCTAAGAAATTTTCAACAGAGATATCTCTTAGACCTGTTCGGCGCTGGTTACCGCACTGTAACAGAATTCTGTACGAGTCTACCGCGGCATAGCACTATAATAATGCTCTCCTGCTTATGCAAAGCGCAGCCTTATTAGGGAAGGAAGCATGCTTAGTGAGGGAATGGATGAGTCTGCTGGGGCGGACCTTTGTTCCTAGCTGGTAGAAGCGTTTGTTTCCCTGAATAGACTGCAATTCAGACCTCTACAGTTTTTCCTACAGGAGAACTGAAATAACATCAAAGATCTAGAAATAATTCTAAACGTCTCTCAATGGGTTAAGGATCACCTCAGGTGATACCGAGAGGGTGCCAGGCATCCAGACAGAGGTACAGAGGTCCTGGCACATAATCTAAAAGAATTGGAAGCAATTTGGTTGGCTCTCCAGTTTCTCGAAGAGTGAGTTTTTGGTCGAGTGGTCCAAATCATCTCAGATAATTCCGCAGCTCTCTCATATCCCAAGAAGAGAGAGATGGTTATCGGCATAGGCATGGAACGTAACGATCCTCAAGAGGTTCATTACACGATTGCACGTCCGTGCGGATCTTCTCGATCGACAGCAGCAACTACTGACGTTTGAGTAATCCTCGCTTAGAAGTATGTCGAGAGTTGTGGAGACTTTGGGGACATCCTTTCGTAGATTTCTTCGCAATATTGAAGACGAAGATGCTTCCTCTACGTTGCTCCCTGATTCTCGATCCGAGAGCGGTAGACGCCATCCTATAGTATGGAATGGGGATAGTTGGTTAGTCTCTTTTCCCCTATTCAAAAGCTTAGGAAATATAATAAGATAATCGCTGGTGTCGAGAGGCTGGATTCACAGAGGTCACGTCCTTCAGAGAGCACTTTCCAAGGACCCTTCCCGAGATAATCGGTCTACTCTAACAGCCTCACTTCGAGAGGTACCTAAAACCTCTGAGTCTGAATGCGTTCAGACTGTCAAGAAGCAAGAGGATCTTCAAGATTAATTGCAAGTCTCATTGCCAAAGCAAGACAGTGCTGCATATTTTGCAGTGTACCAATCGAAATGGGCCGTTTCTGGACATAGGGCGGGAAGAATGACTGTTCCTCCACCTCTGACATATGTGAATTACTTTACCGTCTTCCCTTTCCATCTGAAGTATGGGATAAGCTAGCAGTCCCAACGATTGTAGAATACGGAAATATGTTGTTGACGGCCTCTAGGCTCAGAGATTCAGATCTGTCAAACAACAAAGCCCTTCACGATCTTTGAGGTCTGTGGAAATCTTGAAATTGTCTAGATCGAAGCTTCCGGCATGGAACTTAGACGTAGTTTGAAGTTCCTGATGTCAAAGCATTTCGAACCTCTCCTTTCTGTAAACTTAATACACATGACCAGAAAGGCTAATTTTCTAACCACTCTAGCTACGGCAAAGATGGTTAGTGAGGTTTTAGCCATCATCAGAGGTTTTGGCTTTAGAGGACATAATTCGGTGCGTCCTCTAAGCCTTCCGTTCTTGCTAAGAATGAAAACCTGTCTAACCCTTGGCCCAGAGGCCTGGAGATCAAGGGGATGGCACAAATTATTGGGCAAGAGCCACAGAGAGTCCTGTGCCCTGTCGGGGCTCTCAAGTTTTATCTTGATAAAACTAAAGAAAGTTGAGGTCATTCGGACAATCTTCGGTGTTCCGTAAAAAGACCAGACTTGCCCATGTCGAAGAACGCCCTGGCGTTATGGTTAAGGAGTTCTTTTAAAGAGGCTCATTCACTATGTTTGAACAAAGATTTGAAATCTTTTAAACTGAATGCTTACGAGGTGAGGGCGCAGCCTCGGAAACATTTCAACAGAGCATGACACTCAGTAATATCCTGAGTGCCACGTTTGAGCGAAGCAACTCTGTGTTCGCTTCACACTCCCGACGGGATGTGAAGACGACATATGAGATCTGCGAGTCGCTAGGACCATACATACCCGTAGAAATATTATTGGGGGCAGGAAGCAGCACGAATCCTATCCTATAGAAAAGGGATAGGTGTGCTTTTAACTTTGAAGGGTCGGTCGCTTGAGGCGCTTTCCCTTTCTTTAGCCTAGAAGTTATGGGACTAACTTTGATAGGTTAGGTCAGGTGGTGGTTTTTAGCTTCGTTGCCCCCACAGTATGGTCAATATGGTCTAGTCACATTGTGGTCACGCTCCCGTTGACAGATCATCTAGAACTCACCAGCTACATAGGTCACTACCTTGCTGGAGACTCTAGTAAAGCAGAAGCAGACTTGGGTGACAGTAATCACGAAGTCAGCTATGCTAACAGGTAAGGAACCAAGATGTCAATCATCTGCATGTAATTTGTTTCCTAAAATCCTTCTATTCTGTCCCTTCCCACCTCCAATGGTGGGATTAAGCTATATATATATCTGACAGGTAAGTTTCATGAACAAAATGTTATTGTCATGATACAATAAAGTTTGTTCATACTTACCTGGCAGATATATATAAATAAGTACCCACCCACCTCCCCTCAGGGGACAGTGGTATGAAAAATCTGAATAGAAAATGGGAATGGTTCCTGATATCCGCCTCCCAGCGGCGGGAATGGGTACTAACCACCTGGCCGCCCACTGCGTGTGCCGGGAGTTTTGAAATTCTGTCGGACTTCGGAGAATACAGCTATATATATATCTGCCAGGTAAGTATGAACAAACTTTATTGTATCATGACAATAACATTTTACGTAAACGTCACATGCTTATTTGTTCATGAAACTTACCTGTCAGATATATATATAGCTGTATTTTCTGAAGTCCGACAGAATTTTAAAAACTTCCGACACACGCAGTGGTCGGCCAGGTGGTTAGTACCCATTCCCGCCGCTGGGAGGCGGGTATCAGGAACCATTCCCATTTTCTATTCATAATTTTTCTGTCGCTGGTGCTGAAAACACCTGTTTTCAGTACCTCCGTCTTAGGATTTTGGAAACTCATTGCCGCTAAGTATCCTAATTGTCTTTTGATTTATTTACTTGGATTTGTGGGATTTGTGGCTAGGCATACGCTATCTTAAATTGATTTGAATTTGATTCATTTTTGCATAAAATATCTGAATCTAGTTAGGCTAGTTTCAGACGGGGTTGTCTGCAAAGATAGGGTGTGGCTACCGAAAGCTTCGGTAGATCCGCACTTGGTATGTACGAGGGGTATGGGTCTTGCTTCTTTGTTGAGATTTGTCATGTAAGGAGTGTGAGACTTTGTCTATTCCGTAAGGAAGACGTATGATTCGTATGTACGCAATTAATCAGTAAACATGTCTAATTCCGTAAGGAAGACGTATGATTCGTATGTACGCAATTAATCAGTAACAAAAGTCAGGGTAGTGAACCTGCTAACCTTCCTGTAGACTTTATTTTGCCTAACCCTGTAGTATGGCCTACGGGCTATGAATATGTCTACGAGAGGTGCTCGCTCTCCTTCATTGCTGTGAAGTGCTACTTCTGTAATTGTTACTCCTAACCCTGCAGTGTTGCCTTCGGGCCCTAAGCAGTGTCTGTAGAGGAATTGCCCTTTCTCTGATACTCTTTCGATTCGTAACTTAGAATCGAAAGTGCTTGCTTTAGAGAGTAAAAGTGAAGTGCAGAAGTGCAGTGATACCCCTTGTGTAGTGGAGGGTGCGTCAGATCGGCCTCGTTTCGCCTCTAGGCCGGGACCTCTGCTTGACTCCCAGGACCCGGGGAGGGAGCATGTTCGAAAGCCTAAGGAGGGTTACAAGGAACCCCACCGATCTGGCGTAGCCTTCGCAGTTTCTGATGGAAAATCCCCAGACTTGCCAAAGTGCGTGCGCGTGCACGAATCCTGAAAGATTGCTTCTCGTCCTCCGAAGCGTCCTCCCCATGCAGGGTTGGAGCTTTCGGAAGGACTCGCGCCCTCTAAATAGAAGCTTTATAGAAGAGGACGCTTCACGTCCTCTCTCTCTCTCTCGTTATGCGTTTCAGTGAGAAGTAAGAAGGCGAACGTCGCCTGAACTCGTGTCCGTCTTTCCACCGAGAAATACGTAAAAGAAGTCATAGTAGCAGGAAGCTTTTGAGAGCGGACGCCCGGGACGCTCGGATGGACTCCAGGCGCGCGCGGGTGCACGCCAAGCGCGCGCCAGTGGCGGCCGAGCCGCTCTCAGGGGACGCCGAGCGCTGCTCCAGTGGACGCCGACTTTCCGAGCGCGCTCCAGTGGACCGCCCGGGAGCGCGCGGCAGTGGACGCCGAGCGGTGGAACGCCGAGCCGTGCCAGCGCACGCCAGGTGTGCGCCTGGCTGAACGTTTCTGTTGAACTCTTCAAGCTCTTGTTTCAGATTTGGGCCTAAAGAATTTTTACCTCTACCTCCGGTGATACCTTCTACCTCACCTGCAAAGAATGTGAAGTAGGCAGTGCTTCGGAGGAAGTTTAAAGTGAACAGACAACTTCTTCTTCGAAACCCACAAGACATCGGGTTTCGTGAATTCAAGAGGTCTCTGTCAATTAATATTGCTTTTCGCATAGGTGGTTGGATGGAGTTAAGGAAAGCTCAAGGGAAGATCTCGTTTGCTCTACCGCAACCTTTTGGCATTCTGCCAGTAAATTTTAAGTTGCCACTACCGCAGTCTAAGACTTTGCGATAAGGCAGTTACGGGTTATGTAAGGCTCGATGTCCTGCACGTCAGGACTCTCGACAACGTTCAGTGGGATTCTTGCAAAGGCACTCATCAAAAGGACGCTCTTCAGGAAAGCGCAAGACAGGACTTCCTTTGCCATACTGCCAATAAATTTTAAGCTTTAGCAGGCATTAGTTGTGATACGGGAGAGGAAGCTGGTTGGAGTTTCTTCCTCTATTCCCCAGGTAATTTTGCAAGCTTTTTATCCCATCTGAAAGGGTTTTTCAGATGATAGATTTTGTTAGTTTCTAGTCGGGAGCTACGCTGCCGAATTGAACATCGTCGTTCTACCTGCCGTAAGCCCAGTCTCTTAACAGGATTCTTGCCCCTTCCTCGTTTGAGACGGGAATCAGAAAAATTAAATGCTTTGACTCCCTGGATTACGTTTTGTCAATTCAGTGACTTTCCCCCATTGACAATATACTTTCGTTTTGTCAAGTAAGTGGGTATCCCTCATTGACAAAATATCTCTTTGTCCCGTAAATGGGTTAGTTCTCATTGACAAACATCTCATTAACTTGATATTGCGTAAGCGAATAAGCTCTTATTGACAAGATTCGGAAGAGCTCTCATTCGTCATTCGCAGACTCGTACAAGAAAATAGACTTGTAGACTACGTCAATGAACGCTTATGTCCAATAACATAAGAAGCTGAGCTGACTGCTTCGATTCTCTTAAGTTTTGTTCATGAAACTTGCCTCGTCAGATTATTTGTGTTAGCTGTATTTCCGAATTCAGCTATATCTATGTCTGCCAGGTTAAGATATGAACAAACTTTATTGTGATATAATTTCATATTTTGCCTTGCGTTATTTTACTTCTGGTTGGTTCTTCAAGTCATATACGCTTGCTGTAGTTACCTCTTCGGATGGCAACGAGAGGTCTATTGTCTATTTTAAGGACATTTAATTGTTACTCCCTGCAGCCTTCCAGGAGTTTCCGATTTATCTTTTACCGTTGTTTGGTAGTGTTCTGACGACACAAACGCATCTATAGCGTTTTCTGTTTCGCTTAAATATACCAGCTTGAGAGTCTTTCTGCTCAAAAAAAGAAAAATAACGAACCTATTTCTTCGTAGAATAGGGTAGCTGGCAACCCAGACATAAAGTTAAGTGACGACGTTCGTAAGCTGCTGGCTGCTGCTGTCACGCTGTGTCTGTCCTCCAGTCCAACCGAGCCAGTAACAGATCGGTCGCTGTCATGCGCGATAGGTTACGTCTCTCTCTCCTGCGGGATTGACTGACTAACCGTATCTCTGTGCTGGCGGTTTATCGCTCCTGCGGGATTGACTGACTAACTGTATCTCTGTCCTACAATCACGGACTTTAGCCTAAGATTGAGGGGATTTCTTACGTGAATGAATAAAGTTGATTGAGGGTTTACGTTGAAGAATAACGTTGCATTCGTTTTGCCTTACTATGTTCAACAGAGTTACCTCTTAATCCTTTCGGCGTGCTCGTTACCGCACGGTATAGAACTACGAGTCTACCGCAACATTGCACTTTTATATGCTCTCCTGCTTAGGCAAAGCGCAGCCTTATTAGGGAAGTAAGCATACTCGGGGAGGGAATGGATGAGCTTGCTGGGGACCATTTCCTTCCTGAAGTTTGTTTCCACGAATAGACTGCAATTCAGACCACAGTTTTTTCCTACCGAAACTGAAATATTATTCAAGATCTAGGAATGATTCTGAACATCTCTCAGTGCGTTTATCACCTGAGGTGATAGAAAGAAGGTGGCCGGACATCTGGATAGGGTTTCGATGTCCTGGATCTTAATCTGAAAGAAGTAAAAGCGATTCGGTAGTCCCTCCAGTCCTCGTAACGAGTTTTGGGAACCAGTGGTCCAGATCAACTCTGATATTCCACAGCTCTCTCATATCTTAAGAAGTATCTTCTCTCGGTCCCTGTTCGAGTTTACGAGAAAGCCTATTATAACAACAGGCGTAGAATGTAACGATCCTCTAGAGGTTCGTTACAGGATTGCAAAAGTCCGTACGAATCGTCTCGATCGACGGCAGCAACTATTGACTTCCGAGTGGAATCTTTCTTTAGAAGTAAGTTGAGAGTTGTGGAGACTTTAGGGACGCCCTTTCATTCTTCTCTTCGATATGTTGAGGACGAAGAGGCTTCTTCTTCTCTGCTCCCTTATTATCGATCCGGGATCGGTACCATTAAACGCCATCCTATGATATTGAACGGGGATGGATATTTAGTCTCTTTTTCCCCTTTTTCAATCGCTTAGGAAATGTAATAAGAGGATTTATGACGTCACAGGGAGCGACAATGACGCTGATCGCCCCATGTTGGCCTTCAGGATCCCTGATTCACAGAGTCACATACTTCCTAGTTCACTTTCCAAGGACCTTTTCCGAGAGAGTCGGTCTACTCTAACTCGAAAGGTACCTATAACCTCTCCGCTCTGAGTCTGACTACGTTCAGGCTATCGAGATGTTGACAGGAATAAGATTACCGTCTTCCATTTCCGTCTGAAGAATGGGATAAGCTGGCAGTCACAACTATTAAAGAATACGCAAATATGTTGTTGACGGCCTTTGGGCTCAGACTCAGAGATTTGCGTCGGTCAAACAACAAAGCCCTTCACGATCTTTGAGTTCTGTGGAATCTTGAACCTCGCTCACCATCTACTTTTTGTCTCACCTGTTTTCTCGGAGTCAGACACTCGTGCGAGATCAGGCAACAGATAGTAGCCCTGAGTTTCTTGTTGACGAAGTCGGTTGCGTTTATACACCCCCGATGATCGTGTAACATGAGACCAGGTTGGACTGTCAGCATTCTTCCTTCGGGACTGAATCGCCTTTTTGCTCCTCGCTCCTTTCTCCTGCACCAGAAGCTCAGAGTCAGGAGTTTGATTCGCTGACGACGTTGGGTTGCGTTGATACACCCCCAAGGTTTGCTTAGATTGAATCGCCCAGGCAGTCCAGACACTCATCCTTCAGCGAAGAATAGTGCCTTATGGTCTTCAGGGTACAGCCTTGCTGTCCTTGATTCGTCTGACTGGTCAACTGGTCGGTCACCTGACTTTAGTACAGACGGACTGACTGTGCATGTCCAGATCGAAGCTTTCAATATGGAACTTAGACGTAGTCTGAAGTTCTTGATGTCAAAGCATTCGAACCTCTCCTACCTGTTAACTTCTTGCATGTGATCAGGAAGACCTTCTTCTAACCACCCTAGATACGACAAAGAGGGTTAGTGAGATTTTAAGCCATCGTCACAAGTTTTGGCTTTAGAGAACACAAGGCGGTGTGCTCTCTAAGCCTTCCGTTGTGGCCTAAGAATGGTAACCCAACCCGTTTTGTCCTTGGGCCAGGAGCTTGGAAGCAAGGATGGCACAAGTTAGTGGGCAGGAGCCAGAGAGAGTCCTGTGCCCTGTCGGGTCTCTCAAGTTTTATCTACATAAAACTCAAGGAAGTCGAAGTCATTCGGGCAATCTGCAGTGTTCCGAAAAAGACCAGACTTGCCCATATCGAAGAACACCCTGGCTTTAGTGTTAAGGAGTTCTTTCAAAAATGCTCCTTTCTTATTGTGTTTGCACAAAGATTTGAAATCTTTTATCTGAATGCTCACGAGGTGAGGGCGCGGCCTCGGAAGCATTTCAACAGAGCATGGCACTCAGCAACATCCTGAGTACCATGTTTTAGCGAAGCAACTCTGTGTTCACTTCACACTCCCTGCGAGATGTGAAGATGGCATATGAGATCTGCTGCTCGCTAGGGCCATACGTGTCTGCAGACACAATCTTGGGGCAAGAAGTACCACTCATCCTATCCTGTAGAAAATGGTTAGGAAGAGCTCTTAATTTAGTTGTTGAGTCGCCGACAACGGCGACTTCTTAACTCTTAAGCCTTAGTTAACACACCTTAACTTTGGCTAGGTTGGTCAGGTGGTGATATATATATATTTATATATATATATATTTATTTTACTTCTTAGCCCTCATGGTATGGTCAATATGGTCTAGTCACGTCGTGGTCTCGCCCCTGTTGACAGATCATCTGGAGTGCACCAGCTATATAGGTCTCTACCTCGCTGGCAACTCTAGTAGCACAAGCAGACTTACGTGGCAGTAACCACGAAGCCAGCTATGCTAACAGGTGGAACCAAGATGTAAATCATCTGCATGCATTTGTTTCCCAAAATCCTTCTATTCTGTCCCTTCCCACCTCCAAAGGTGGGATTCAGCTATATATATATCTGACAGGTAAGTTTCATGAACAAAATGATATTGTTATGATACAATAAAGTTTGTTCATACTTACCTGGCAGATATATATAATCAAGTACCCACCCACCTCCCCTCAGGGACATGAAATAAAAATATGAATAGAAAATGGGAATGTTCCTGATACCCGCCTCCCAGCGGCGGGAATGGGTACTAACCACCTGGCCGACCACTGCGTGTGTCGGAAGTTTTTAAAATTCTGTCGGACTTCAGAAAATACAGCTATATATATATCTGCCAGGTAAGTATGAACAAACTTTATTGTATCATAACAATATCATTTTTATTTAGTTCGTATGTCAGTTTCAGATATCTCATATTGTTGATGAAACTTCAGTCTTTTTAAAAGTATGCTTAAAGATTTAATTATAGTATTGTTATTTCACCAATTAAATATAGAGTGAAAAGGTGGTTTTCTGCAAGTCAGCGTGCTGCTGCTTGATCGTTTACCCTAAAGCCTAAATTATGAAACTGCTACAAGTGTGTTAATGTACTCAATTTGCATCTTTCATAATTTCAGAGTTTGAGTGAAGACATCTGCAAAGATGGGGGAGGATTTCCTCTCTTTGAAGTGGAACAACCACAAACCGGCATTTTTTCATTTATTGAAAATATTAAGGGAAAAGGTAAGAATGGAGTTTCTTGATTTAATATTTTTCAAAAATGTGTTTGTGATGATTTTAGATTTTACATAAGAAACTTACCTAATTATATAGCTAAGAGCCCTCTACCTACGCAGCCTAAAATTCAGAATGCTCTAACCACTTCCAGGACTGAGAGAGGGAATAGCCTGGCAGAAAGCTTCAATTTGTTTTCTGCTGGCTCCCAAGTAACATCGGTGGTGTCCAGCAGCCTTCTTCATTGTTTTTTGCATGATTTTGGAGTTCTTGGTGAAAAATACTTTTGTTTTTGCTGTATTGGAATGCAGTTAGAATGTTGTATTCCAGCACATCGAGTGTTAGGTTTTGTCATATTAGATCTGTAAAATGTAGGGGTCTGGAGTGTAAGGAGGAGGTTACCTGTGCAGAATATAATAAATGGGACGACAAGCAATGGAAGATCTTTAGATCCCAGTGGGAGAAATTACTTAAGGATGGGAAGAGAAAGGTGGCTATTTGAGTTAAAAATAAGTCTAGCTTAGAATCTGTGCAAGTTACAGAACTAGTAGAAGATAGAGCTATTTCTTTGCCTGTGATCCCTATATCTTCTCCAGTCCTTACCCCTCCTGCTCTTGTGTCACTAACTCCTATTCCAGGTTCCCATGCTCCCAATCTGGACACCATTGCCAGCTTCAAATCAAGGCAAACCTTCGGTCTTAACAATAGATCTGGCAACGCCTGTGTGTACGAGGTGAAAGCTGGTCAGAGACTGCACATAACCCCGTGACGCTCCGTCTGCGATGGAATTGAGTTCATCTTTCAAAGCCTTAATGGAAAAAGGCAATATTCAAAGTGTAAGTGAAGTGCAAAATGAGAGTGTTGAAGAGTTGTATGTCCATCTCACCAGTGCTGCTAGATGAAGGTCCCTGACCTGCTCACCTTCACCGGAGAGAACACATACTGAAGTCCAAGGGAGGCAGGTGGGGTTTGTCCACAGGCAGTACCCCCCCACCCTCCCAGTCGATCCTCTTGCTGACCCTAGGCTTTGACATAGTGCCACTGGAAAGGTGTCTCTTTCAGTGTGCATTGTTTGTTGTCTGCATCAGAAGCTTCGACTCCGAGCAAGAGGAGTCTAGCACTATCAAGTTTCTTTGCAACCTTTCGAGGCATTTTGTAGATGTGGACAGCTCCTCTCTGCCTTCCAAGAAGCCCAAAGTTGTTAGTTTCAGTCCTCAGCCTTCATCTTGCAGTTCTGCGCTGCTGCCTCCTGCCTCTTTGGCTCCTCCTCGCCCTACTTGGGATAGCCCAGAGTCTATGTCTCATTTAGACCTCCCTTTTTTGGCTCCCAAGTGCAGGACAGAACCTCTGTGGCACTCTTCTTCATCTGTGAAATCGGCTCAAATTATAGACTTGCCTTTAACATCCGGATGACTTTTACCGGTGCGTCGGTCTCGTTCGACTGGAAATATGGCGCCAACACCCCCTGCAGTTTCGATTTACACGCTGTCACATACCTCAACTCAGGACTTTGCTTGCCCCTCTCAAGCGGCAGTTGGAAGACTTCATGTCTTTTTTTTTTTTTTTTTTTTTTTTTTTAAGAAAACCCTGGCACTTACCAAGTCAAAAAATTTGACTTTGTCCGTACTTATACTGTCGGATTGAAAGGATGTAGGACAAGATGCCTCATCTTTGTCAGCCTACTCAGCTTTATTGAGATATTTTCTTAACAGTTTTCCAGACTTTTTCTTGCCTGTGACACCAGTATCCCGCTTCGACTTTCCTTATAAGGAAACTTCCCTCCGAGAGTTTGGCTCTGCCTAAGTTAGGTCTCTTTTCGTTGGCAAAGAAAGTTCTTTGAGACGTGGACACCTGGTTGGTCTCTAAGAGGGAGCAGGGCAAGGCAACGTTTACCTTCCCCCCCTGCAAGTTAATTAAGAGAAGGTATCGCTTCTACACCACTGGAGAAGCTCCTTCTCTGGGAGTTTCTGCTTCCTCCCAGAGGGACTTCACTCGACTGGTCAATGCTACACACTGAGCAGCCTTTTCATTAGCCAAAGTTATGGTCTCTTCTCCTGAAATAGATCGTCTGACTAGGAATTTGTTCAAGATTTTGGAAGTGCAGTGTTCCCACCATGTTCACGGGGGATGCGCACCAGACCCCCACGCATATCTAGAGTCCGTAAATAGTTGAAACCCCTATAAAAATGCTTAAAACCTCATATTTTTGTTTGTTAAATTTCAAGAAAAACCCACTAAAAATGTCCATACCTGTTTTTTTTTTTTTTTTTTTTTTTTTTTAAATCACGAAAAGTGCTTGTTATGATGAAATTGTTAATAAAAAACAGGAATGTGTGGATAATTCTCTTAGAAATATACGTGAGTCCATGAATCTGGAGTGCACGAATATGGGAAGTTCACTGTATTGAATCTAGCTTCTTAGATTGGACTATTGGGGCGCCAGCTAAAAAGATAGAAGACTGCCCTGTGATTGCAGAAGATATTGTAGCAGATTGGTTGGGTGTCTTGTCATGTGCCAACAAGGCAATAAAAGATGTTTCTGAAGAACTTGCCTCTATTTTCATTGTGGATTCTCAAGGAAAAGAGAATTACGGTGCTTGTTCACTACTAAAGGGGTAAACATGGCACAGAAATCAGCGCTGCTGTTTGCCGTTTTGGACAAGTCAAACCTTTTTCTGCAAAATTTAGTGCAAGAAATTTTATTCTCATTGCAGAAGTCCACCAGCGACCCCCGGGCAAAACCAGCAAAATGGCCCAGAGAATCTCTGTCTGTCACAGGGAAGTGTTTTACCCCTCTCCAACCTCAGTCTTTTTGTGAGGAAAGACAAAGAACCCAGCAAAGGCCTCGCATAAACCTTCAACCCCCCACAAGGTCTATCAAAAAGACAACTTTTAAGCCATAGAAACAAGAAGTGACCACTATGTCCTTCGCACTACTGTAAGGGCCAGATTGGCCCTTTTTTGGAGGAAATGGAGTCTGGGAGGTGCAGTGCCTTGGGTGGTCAAGGTTTTAGAATAATGTCATGCCATTCCCTTCAAGAAAAACCTTTAGCCATATCACCGATATTATTGCAGGCCTACTTTATTAACTCTTGAGAAATTTACAGCTCTCTCGAGAGAGGTGGAGCCCTTACTTCGCAAAGGAGCAATGGAGGTAGTGGAAGATCAGGACTCAGAAGAATTTTACGACAGATTCTTCGTAGTCCCCAAGTCATCCAGGGGCTGGAGGCCTGTCCTGGACATCAGTGCCCTGAATTGGTTCCTTCTGTAGACAGAATTTCACATAGAGACAAATCAGCCCATCATGTCAGCCATCCATCAGGGGGGTTGGATGGTTACCCTGGACATGAAGGATGCATATTTCCACATTCCTGTTCATTCAGATTCCAGGAAGTTTCTCCATTTTGTTTTTTAAGGGAAAGTACTTCAGTTTGGGGTCCTATGTTTTGGTCTGTCAACGGCTCCACAGATTTTTACTCATATCCTTGCTCCTCTTGGCAGATAGCTTCACTTTATGGGGATAAACATCTCATTTTAATTTGACAACTGGCTTCTCACATCCCAGTTGAAGGACAAATGTTAGGAGGACCTTTCAAAACTCTTCACCTAACAGAGAATCTAGGTATTTTTATGAATCCCAAAATCGCAGATCATTCCCACTCAGTGGATTCTTTATTTGGGAATGACTCTAGATTCTGACTTTTCGGGCTTTTCTCTCCCCCAGAAGAGAGAATTCTTGCCTTCTTTGTGTCCGATAGTTCCTGCCTCTTCAAGCCTGCTCGGCAGCTCAATGGATGAACCTTCTAAGGGACGTTGGCTTCAGTTGAGAAGTTCATGAAGCTAGGCAGACTTCACATGGGCCGCTACAATTTTACTTGAAGGTGAAATTTTGTCTACAGAAGGAACCAGTAGGACTCTTTCGTTTTTCCAATCACTGTGGAGATCAAACAGGATCTTCTATAGTGGTCGTCACAAGAAAGACTTCTGGAGGGGAAGTCTCATTCCGTTGAGCCCTGACCTACACTTTTACTCCAACGCTTCAGACCTGGGGATCAGGAAGTATCAGGTACATGGTCGGGAGTACTAAAAACTCCCACATCATTGTGAAAAAACTCAAAGCCATTCATCTAGGTCTTCAGTCTTTTTCCTCCCTTGTTCGCGGAAAGACGATAACGATCCACTCCGACAACACGAGCTCTTTCTTTCATCAGGAAGCAAGGAGGAACCCATTCGTATTCCCTCTACCAAGTAGCTCAGGAACTTTTGGGCAAAAATGAATCAGGTGTTGTTACTGATTCTATTCATACAAAGCAGAATGAATGTATTAGCAGATGGATTAAGTCATTGAGATCAATTCCTTCCAAGAGAATGGACTCTAGGCTTCTTAGTTTGTGAGGATCTGTGGAGATTGTGAGGCAAACCCTCCATAGACCTTTTCACAACCTTGAGGAATCACAGACTGCCCCGATTCTGCTCTCCAATCCTGGACTCTCGCCTGGAGGACAGATGCTGTTACAGGACTGGACTGGTCTAGAAGTGCACACCTCTCCCTTCAGTATGATTAGGGAGGTGATAAACAAACTATCTTCTCATCAGAATGGTTCCCAGACCTGATTCAATTTTAGTGTAATTTCCGAGACACCTGCTTGAAAAACAGCCTCTTCTCAGACAGCCTTACTGGCCCTAACAGGTTACAGACTGTTGAAAGCCACATCAGAGTGAAGAGATTTTTAAGGCGAGCTGTAGAGGCTGTTACAAAATGCAGATGATGTTCTTTTAACAGGGTACAATTAACCCCCTGTATTCTCAGTCTCAAGATTTGTGGACTCACCTATTTGCGGATTTTTCTGTCAAGCCTATCTATAAATTATTTGGAAAATTCGGCAGTTCGCAGACTTTTTCGTTGAGAAATATTCACTAATTAGTGTACAGTGGTACCTCAACATACGAAAGGCTCAACTTACAAAAAATTCGAGTTACGAAAGCAAATATGAAGATTTTTTTGGCTCTACACACGAAAATAGTTCAGGATATGAAAGGTTGTCGCTGTTAAGTCCCGAGATTCGCCCGGACCACCGATAACAATTTTAAAACTCGCGCGCCGCCAACTGAGTAGACTTGCCACCATCCTCCCGCTCTCCCGTTAGTTCCTGATGCTAGTCACCGCCATAAGATCCTGCTCTCCTATTGGTCAGCATCTCTCCCATCATGCATCTACATAGCGACATGCTTTTTTGGCCACTTGGTAGCAGCATCGTTTCTATATGCCCGCCGGACTCGTTCGTTCTATACGATTTCGTTTATTAACATAAATTTTTTAGTGATTTCATTGTAGTAGTACTTATCGTGTTGTGTGAGAACTTTAGTACATAGGTATACGTACTACGTAACTTAATTAAGTACAGTATATACATAGTCATGGGTCCCAAGAAAGTTGAAGTTCACGGAAAGAAGAGGATGCTTCCTTTGGAGACAAAGATGGAGATTATTAAGAAGTATGAAGCTGGCATGCGATTGAGTGTGATCACTAACGAATATGGCCGAAATCCGTCGACAATAGGCACCATCCTTAAGCAGAAGGAAGCCATCAAAGCAGCTACACCTTCCAAGGGCTTCACTATTTTGTCTAGCAAGAGGAGCTACATGCACAACGAGATGGAAAGGCTGCTTCTTGTCTGGATAAAAGACAAAGAAATCGCTGGCGATATGATAACTGAGACGGCAATCTGCCAGAAGGCCAGCGCTATTTTCGGCGATTTGATTGCCCAGGCCGAAGACAACGGAGGAGAAGGGACATCGACGCCAACCCCAGAGTTCAAGGCTTCTCATGAGTGGCTCGAAAAGTTCCATAAACGGACTGGCATCCATTCGGTGGTGCGGCATGGGGAGGTGGCCAGCTCGGACACGAAAGCGGCCAAAGCCTTTATTAAGACGTTCAACGAAATGACAATCAAGGAAGACTACAGTTCTCAGCAAGTCTTCAACTGTGATGAGACTGGCCTCTTTTGGAAAAAGTGCCTCGTCGGACGTACATCACGGAGGAAGTGAAGAAGCTACACGGGCATAAGCCTATGAAGGACAGGCTTATGCTTGCACTTTGTTTGAACGCCAGTGGGGATTGTAAGGTGAAGCCCCTACTTGTCTATCATTCGAAGACTCCTCGAGCCTTCTAGACCCACAAAGTGCTAAAGGAGAAGCTTCCAGTGATGTGGAGGGCTAATGCGAAAGCCTGGGTAATGAGACTTTTGTTCATGGAGTGGGTAAATCTGTGATTCGGCCCGACAGTGAAGAAATTCTTGGAAGAGAAGCGCCTCCCTCTGAAATGTCTGCTGTTGTTGGACAATGCCCCTGCTCACCCTCCTGGCCTCGAGGAAGATATCCTAGCGGAGTATTCTTTTATCAAGGTTCTTTATTTATCTTCCGCCTAACACCACCCCTCTCCTCCAGCCATGGACCAGCAAGTGATATCGAACTTCAAGAAGCTGTATATGCAACATCCCTTTTTCAATAGATGTTTCGAACATCGAACCGATGCCGCACAAACCTCACCTTAGCGTGAAATTTGGAAGGAGCATTTCGATGTTGTGATATGCATCCGACTCATCGATCAAGCTTGGCAGGAGGTTTCGAGGCGAACCTTGAATTCTTTGTGGAGGAAACTCTGGCCTGATGCCATATCCGCCCGAGACTTCGAGGGATTCGACGTGGGCGAAGCTGGTGCAGATTCAGAAGTAGTTGACGATCCTGAAACTGTTTCGCAACCAGATCTTGATGAGATCGTTGCACTCGGCAAGTCCATGGGGCTGGTCGTCGACGAGGACGACATCAATGACCTTCTCGAGTAGCTTACGACGGGTGACCTGAAGGAGTTGGAGGCCATGCAGCATAACAACGTTCAAGAAAAGTTCTCTAGTAGCGGCGAGGAGGAGGAGGACGACCCTATGACAACGGCAGAAATTAAGGATGCTCTAGCTGCTTTACATAAGGTGCAATCATTTGTAGAAAAGAGACACCCCGAAAAGGATTACACAGGTCGTATGCTTGCACAGTTCGATGATGTTTGCCTGAGTCGTTTCAGGAACATTGTGAAAAGTAGGCAGAAGCAATCTTCCTTGGATAGTTACTTTTTAAAGAGGCCTTTAGTAGGAGTAAGCAAAAAGGAAGATCCAATTGATACTACGAAAAAACTGAAAATTGAAAGTGGTGAAGAAATTGAAATTTTGTATAAAAAAAAAAAAATAATAATAATAATAATAATCAATAAAAGACCCCATTAATTTTAAGTGTCTTGTAAAGTTAAGTGTTACGGTTTTGTTAATGTGTTTCGTAAAGTTGAGTTTATGTTAACTTAAGCAGAAGGAAGCCATCAAAGCAGCTACACCTTCCAAGGGCGTGACTGTTTTGTCCAACAAGAGGAGCCACTTGCATGATGAGATGGAGAGGCTGCTTCTTCTATGGATTGAGGACAAAGAAATCGCTTGCGATACGATAACCAAGACAGCAATCTGCCAGAAGGCCAGCGCTATTTTTGGCGATTTGATTGCCCAAGCAGAAGACTTCAAGGGTTCTCGGGGGTGGTTTGATAAATTCTGTAAATGGCCTGGCATCGATTTGGTGGTGAAGAAATTGAAATTTTGGAAAAAAAAAAAAAAAAATGTAAAAATATAAAAAGAAAAAAAAAATTAAATTTAAGTTTTTTGTAAAGTTAAGTGTTACGGTTTTGTTAATGCGTTTCGTAAAGTTTAGTTTATGTTTCCTGACATTTTTAATGTTTCGTAAAGTTAAGTGTACGTACTACGTAACAAATTTTCTGCCGTCCTCCTCTGTCGCCACTTTCGGAGATAGCCTCACTCGAAAGGTAAGGTTCCACATTTTGCTATTTACGTACGTATGTACGTATAGTATTTCCTGTATACCATGTACACTAATACACTTTATTTACAGGTACATATTAGTAGTACGTATTAAGTTAGGTATTGAATGGTCCAAATTGTTGTATTTCATTGTTTATTGGTCAATTTAGCTTTATTATAAGATTTACTGGGGTGTTTTTATTGGGCTTGGAACGAATTAGGCAATTTACATATAAAATGCGGTTCAAGATACGAAAAGCTCAGGTTACGAAGGCCGCCTTGGAACAGATTAATTTCGTATGTCGAGGTACCACTGTATTTTGATGTTATTTTCATGACTAAATACATTTTCACAATAAAAAAAGGATTTATAGTGGAACCTCGGTTCTTATACGCCCTGGCTAAATTTTTTTCTCGGGTTTCATATGTTTACTCAGATTTTGTACACTTGGAACTGCTCCTTCCGGGCCCCACCATGGGACTAGGCCCACACTGAGCACCCAAACAAAGTATTCCATGTTCTCACACGACCCATTCTGCTTTTGTGTTGTTGTTTTTTGTGAATTTTATGCTTTTTTTTAGTGCGATTGTTAAATAAGCCATCATGGGGCCAAAAAAAAGTTCTAAGTTCAGCCCTTCTGTAAAAACGGTGAGAAACACTATAGAATTAAAAAAGAACTCATATCGAAGTCTTGGAGGGTGTTGCATGCTGATCACAGTAAGAAAATGCCTACAATGCTGCTGTTGATAAACTTAAGGCAGCAGAGGCTGGTTTGAAAAATTCAGAAAGAGAACAGGCATACATAATGTTCCTGCTTCAGTGATTGAGGACATGTGTGCCAAGTGGAGTGATTTAAAAGATTTTGAGGAGAATTATCATCCCAACGAAGATGTAATCCGTGTCTCCAACATTTTCAATGAAACCCCAGTAAAAAACAAAGAGGAGATGTAATCCCAGATAGGTCCTTGATATCTGAAACCCTTCTGGAGGGGGATTCCCCTTCCAAACAATAACCTCTCCTGCTCCTTCTCCCCTTCTCTCCATCTTCCATATGCTAACAAGAGTTGCATAAAGGTAAGAGGGATGTTAAATGTTCATTATTCATTTCATTATTCATATATATTTATTTCTCATTGTTTTCTGTATGTAAAACTTTATTCCCGATGAAATGTAATTTTTGGTAATAAACGTATTATGAGGTCTGGAATGCTCTCTCTCTCTCTCTCTCTCTCTCTCTCTCTCTCTCTCTCTCTCTCTCTCTCTCTCTCTCTCTCTCTCTCTCTCTCTCTCTCTCTCTCTCTCTCTGTTTTGTGTGATAAATGATACATAAGTAATGATAGTAATAATAATACGTAATAATAATACACTTACTACCATATTTATCATTTCTATAGTAAGTTATACGCATTAAAAAAAGAAAGAATAGAATTCACATGTCTTCTGTGTTGTAGCAAGTGATGGTGGGCCTATCAGACATGTCATATTACTTTACAGAAAGTAACCACAGGTCCAAAACTGTTGCCAATACCTGATCAACTCATTACTTCTTCCTTAATTTATCTCTCTTTCTCTTTGTCAAAGGGTAGAATGAGAAATGGATAGATAGACAAATAATTACTTAATTCAGCCCCCCCCCCCTCTCTCTCTCTCTCTCTTCTCTCATCTCTTCTCTCTCTCTCTCTCTCTCTCTCTCTCTCTCTCTCAGGAAAAGTACATATATACATATGGCATGGCAGAGGAGAAGTGTTGACAATAGAGGTTCCTTTCAACTTTTGATTTCGTATAGTTATTCTCTCTCTCTCTCTCTCTCTCTCTCTCTCTCTCTCTCTCTCTCTCTCTCTCTCTCTCTCTCTCTCTCTCTCTTATGGGCTGTATGCATATATTTTCCAGGGTAAAATGTTTAAGATGACTTTTATCAAAAATGAATATAGTAATAGAATTATAACTTAGGTAGATTTGATGTAGGATGGTACTTTTAAGTTTACATTTGGTAATTGATCTTTGAAGGTAGGCAGGTAGTATATAAGCATTTTGAGAGGGGGTGTTCTAAGTATTGGCGGATTCTAGTTATTCGTGGGGGGTTGGGGGGCAGCCGACACGTCTCTTCTTTTGAAATAACAAAAGCCAGATAGCTGATTTCTTTTTATACTTACCATAAGATTTTCCAAGGAACTGTCTACTTCGACTATTGAAGGAGATACATACAGGCAACCCCCGGTTATTGGCACACTCACTTAATGGCGATTGTCTAGCGCCTTAAATCGGCAATTTATGATACCATAACAGCCCAAGTTTCCGTTATTGGCATCATAAGATGCTGATAATAGTTTTGGCGCCATAACATACCTAACAGAGGTGGCATTAACCGGTTATTGGTGCCATTAACCGAATCTCAGCGCCATAAATTGCAGAATTCTAGTTAACCCTCTTACGCCGACTGGACGTATTTTACATTGAAATTTTTTGTCTCCCGTGTGCTGACTGGACGTATTTTACGTCGACTTACAAAAGTTTTTTTTAAAATTCGCGGAAAAATACTTAAAGGCCTACCAGCCTAAAACTTTTGAATCACGCGCCTTGGGGGATGCTGGGAGTTCACGGATCAAGGTGTTGTTTTGTTTACAATCGTTACGCAGGCGCGCAAGCGCGAATTTCTTTCTTGCCGCACTAAAAAGTATCTGTGGCACATCTCGGAAATTATTTCGTCACATTGACATAATTTTTGTACCATTGTAAATTAGCCGTTACATGAAGTATTATATATGAAAATGTGCACATTTTTATGTAGAATACAACAATAAAATACTCATGATTGTAGCTTTTATGAATTTTGAGATATTTTCATATAAATAACGATAATTGCCAAAATTTCAACCTTCGGTCAACTTTGACTCTACCGAAATGGTCGAAAAACGCAATTGTAAGCTAAAACTCTTATATTTTAGTAATATTCAATCATTTACCTTAATTTTGCAACAAATTGGAAGTCTCAAGCACAATATTTCGATTTATGGTGAATTTATGAAAAAACTTTTTCCTTACGTCCGCGCGGTAACTCTTCCGAAAAAAATCATACATGCGATTGTGGTAATGTTTGCACCATTTTAAAATTAGCCGTTATATAAAGTTTTTATATATGGTAAATGTGCGCAATTTCATGCACAATACAACTAAAAACAACCCATGGTTGTAGCTTTTATCAGTTTTGAGATATTTTCATATAAATAACGATAATTGCCAAAAGGTCAACCTTCGGTCAACTTTGACTCTACCGAAATGGTCAAAAAACGCAATTGTAAGCTAAAACGCTTATATTCTAGTAATATCCAAGCATTTACCTTCATTTTGCAACAAATTGGAAGTCTCTAGCACAATATTTTGATTTATGGTGAATTTATGAAAAAAATAACATTTTCTTTACGTCCGCGCGGTAACTCTTCCGAAAAAATCATACATGCGATTGTGGTAATGTTTGCACCATTTTAAATTAGCCGTTACATAAAGTTTTATATATGAAAATGTGCGCAATTTCATGTAGAATACAACAAAAAATAATTGAAGGTTGTAGCTTTTCTCATTTTTGAAATATTTGCATATAAATCACGATAAATAGAAAAAAAACCACGTTCGGTCAACTTTGACCCTACCAAAATGGTCGAAAAACGCAATTGTAAGCTAAAACTCTTACAGTCTAGTAATATTCAGTCATTTATATTCATCTTGAAACAAATTCGAAGTCTCTAGCAAAATATTTAGATTTATGGTGAATTTAAAAAAAAAATCTTTCCTTCCCTCCGCGCGCGGATTCTCCGCCACAAATCTCCGAAATGCATACGTACCATTCTCGGAATATTTGCTCCGTTTCATATTAGGCATTTCATAGAGTTTTTTATATGAAAATGTGCGCAATTTCATGTAGAATTAAACGAAAAATATTTGAAGGTTGTAGCTTTTCTTATTTCTGAAATAATTGCATATAAAAATATATATATATAAAAAATTCGACATTCGGTCAACTTTAACTCGTCAGAAATGGTCAAAAACTGCAATTGTAAGCTAATACTCTTACAGTATAGTAATATTAAGTCATTTTTCTTCATTTTGAAAGAAATTGGAAGTCTCTAGGACAATATTTAGATTTATGGTGAATTTTTGAACAAAATATTTGTTTACGTCCGCTCGTTATGAATTAATGCATTATTTTGTGATAATATTTTCTCTGTGTTGCTTTTATCGTTTTACAATGTGTTGTATACCAAAATGATTGCAATTTAGTGTACATTACAACGAAAAAAAAGTAACTTGTTACCTTTAACCGTTTTGCGCACAGCGCGATTTGAATACAATTATATATGAAATTTCGTTTTTGTGCTATCATACATCGCATTATTTATATATGATAATGATAATTTATTTCATTTTTGATAGTTGCATACTAAACTTCAGCTAATGACAAAAAAAGGAGCCAAAAATGAACTCTTAATCTTGAAAACTAAGCGCACTGTGATTTTTTGAAAAAAATATTTTTTCCGCTTCCGCGCTCACTCTGAAACACCTCCGGCACACGGGAGACAATTTTTTTTTTAACGCTTCGGCGTAAGAGGGTTATTGGCAGTTTTTACTTATCAGCACCCCACCGAGAATGGAACCCCCACCGATAACCGGGGACTGCCTGTAGATGCATATCCTTGGTTGGTTCCCTATTGAAGCATAGAGGCCTAGGCCTGCCCTTAGACCAAGATTTAAGCAACCTCATTAGATCTTTTGACTTCAAAACAAGCTAGATCCAATGCCATCTTTTGAAATCTGGACATTGTTTTAAGATGGCTATCGGGTCCGCCTTATTAACCTCTTCGTTCTGTGTCATTGAGAAACCTAAGAAGACTATCTTTCTAGTAGCTTTGGCAACAGCTAAGCTTATGAGCGAGATCCAAGCCATAGACAAAAGTATCAGATTTTTCAAAGGAAACCTAGTTTGCTCCCTCTTGCTAAACTTCCTGGCTGTGAATGAGGACCCTTCTAACCCTTGGCCTCGCTCATTTACCATCATGAATTTGATGGATATTCTCGGGCCGGAGGAAGAGGAGAGGCTTCTATGTCCGGATAGAGCCTTGAGATATTACCTGCAAAGAACAGAAAAAATTAGGGGTTCCTTGGATTTCCTTTGGTGTTCAGTTAAAAGTCTGTTGTGTCCTCTCTCCAAAAAGGCCCTTTCCATCTTTCTGAGGAGCCTGATCGTGAAATCTCATTCCCAGGTTCATGAAGACACTTTGTCATCTTTTAAAGTGACATCTTGTCTTCAGGCATGTCCTCCAATATTTTGCAAGCAAAATTCTGGAGGTGCAAGTCTGTTTTTGCTTTGCACTGCCTTAAGAAGGAGGCTACCTTAAAAAATTGTAATACTATAGGACCTTTATCTGTGGCTGGTATGGTGTTGGGAGAGAAATCATAGGGGTTCCTCTTTCCCTCTGCTGTCCTTCACCGTGAAGTGAGGTATTGTGTTTTTTGGGAAGCTTTGAGGTACATTTTGGTTAGAGTGCCGACCAGTTTTTAGTGGTTTGGGTTGTCTTTATTATTTTTTATGGTGTAGTTAACAGTGTTGTGGTCCCATTCTGGTCTATGCCATTGCCCAGGGCAAGGGCATCTTTTAGGAGCTTTGCAAGCCACAGGTGTACTTCCCTTGCTGCAAAGTTCCCACTTATGTAGGGGCGACTCTCGGCTATGCAGCCACACTCGGTACAGGTCATGTGGAGCAGCGACCAGAGGCAGCACCTATTTGTATTACTCATTTGCCAGTTATGGAAACAACAAACATTTTCTTTTTATATGCTGGCAAGTGTTGTATGTTAAATTCATTATTCAGTACATATAATGCTTTGCAATGGAGTATATGTCCATGGATCCCACCCCCTTCAATGTGGAATCAGCTATGTAATTACTTGGTAAGTTACTTATGTAAAAATGACATTTTTATTGTAAAATTAACCCTTACTGGACAGGTAAATATATTGATATGGAGCTCCTCAGGCCGGGTAAACTTTGAGGTCAGCCAATTTACAAAAAAAAAAAAAAAAAACATCAATGGGAAGAGGAAGATATGTAAATGTACATGGTGAAAGAAAAAAATTTAACAAATTTTCCCTACCTTTTTTTATAAGACAAATAAATTTACCAACTTATATATGTATATGTTTTTTCTAATAAATAAATTTATTTTATTTTGTAAAATTATAAATACTGCTCACATAATATCAAAACATATAAGAAATAAAAGCAGTAACAAATTCTTAGCTTATTTGTTGAAAAATATCCGCTTAAATTTACTGAGTATGAAGATTCAGTAACTTTTTTTTTTTTTTTACTTTTATATGATTTTTTTCTAAAGTTTCTTTGCAATTTTCTTTGAAAAATTACATTTACAACTGACATACTATTGTAAAAGACAAGAACAAAAAATAACAGCAACCCCTTGGTATATTTATGAGCAAATTTACGAAAAGATGTCGTGAGAGAGAGATGCAGAACATTCCCCCTTCAAGTCACAAGCACTACTGAAGTCCTGAGATGCCCACACTCGTGATCCTAGTCAGTATAAAAGTTGCCATTAGTAAATTGATGGGCTATAAAAGTATGGGCACCTCTATCCCGCCCGATTCTTTCCAAATTGATGGCATGTAATATTGTTTAACTACAGGATCAATCCGTCCACCACCCCAAACCTGTTATTACTACTCCCGAGGATCAATCCGTCCATTAAGGGTTAAGTTTTATATATACTTACCAAGTAATTGCATGATCGGAGCCCTCCCACTTCCCCTCGCATGGACATACGGGCATAAATGAATTGGAGCTCTCTTCCAGTTAGGTAGGAAGCTCTTAGCTGTGTAATTACTTAGTAAATATATGTTCATAAAACTTAATTATATGAAAAAGTCATTTTTAGTTCATAGTTTTCATTGAACATGCTTCTGCAATTTGCTCATTCTTAAAGGCTTTGAGCCTGATGCATCAGGAAACTAATGAATTTGTGAGGGATTCACAAGTAAATATTTTTTGTCACTAGAGGGAACCACTTACCTCCTGTGTCATCACGTCATTCTTACGTCAGATTCAAATTGAGGCGATTTTTAGCTAATATTGTATATTCTTTGTGTTTGTTTCTTTGCTCATCACAACATTGCAGAAATTTATGTTGAAAAATATTTGCATAAATTTACCAAGACTGAAGATTCACTAGCTTTTTTTTACTTTTATATGTTTTTTCTAATGTTTCTTTACAATTTTCTTTGTAAAATTACATTTACAACTGACATACTATTGTAAAATAAAAGAACATAAAACAACAGCAACCGCTTAGTATATTTACAAGCAAATTTACAAAAAGATGTCATGTGAGAGAGAGAGATGCAGAACATTCCCCCTTCAAGTCACAAGCACTACTGAAGTCCTGAGATGCCCACACTCGTGATCCTAGTCGGTATAAAAGTTGCCATTAGTAAATTTATGGGCTATAAAAGTATGGGCACCTCTTTCCCGGCCGATTCTTTCCAAGTTGATGGAGCGTAATATTGTTTAACTACAGGATCAATCCGTCCACCACCCCAAACCTGTTATTACTACTCCCGAGGATCAATCCCTCCATTAAGGGTTAAGTTTTATATATACTTACCAAGTACTTACATGATCAGAACCCTCCCGCTTCCCATTGCATGGACATAAGGGCATAAATGAATTGGAGCTCTCTTCCAGTTAGGTAGGAAGCTCTTAGCTGTGTAATTACTTAGTAAATATATGTGCATAAAACTTAATTATATTATAAAAAAGTCATTTTTAATTCATAGTTTTCATTGAACATGTTTCTGTAATTTGCTCATTCTTGAAGGCATTTAAGCTTGATGTATCAGGAAACTAATGAATTTGTGAGGGATTCACAAGTAAATATTTTTTGTCACCAGTGAGAACCACTTACCTCCTGTGTCATCATGTCATTCTTACGTCAGATTCAAAGTGAGGCAATTTTTAGCTAATATTGTATATTCTTTTGTGTTTGTTTCTTTGCTTATCACAACATTCCAGAAATTTATGTGCTGATCCCTGCTTGACTGGGGATCAGCGATATTTTCACTGGTTTTTGGTTATCCTCACGCCGTCGGGAACAGAACCCCTGCCGATAACCAAGGGTTGCCTGTACTGGTAATGACTAGAAAATTTGGTGGTTGACTTACCATTGTCCAATCAAAGGGATAAACTTTAATTGCACTTCAGACTTGGGTTGTTTATTGGAATACCAGGATAACTTATACAATGGCATATCTCTGGAATACCAGGGCAACTTACACAATGGCATATCTTTGTTATTTTGACCTTGGAAGTGTTTAATTGTTGTTACTGTATTGTTTTAGTTGGACTAGTACTTTGAAATGCTGAAAAATCTTTTTCTTTTAATTTCAGGGTTGTTATTCTGATGTGACGCTAGCTTGTGGATCAAAGTTTTTTGCAGTCCATCGTTTGGTTCTTATGGCCTGTAGTGATTTCTTTATAGAAGTGTTTGATCATACTCACTGTCAAAAACCTGTTATTGTACTTAAAGACATCAAAGGCCAAGAACTTGAGGCTTTGTTAGATTATATGTACCTAGGGGAAGTTGAGGTTCAGCAGACTGATCTTCCTGGTCTCATAAAAGCTGCAGAGTGCTTGAAAATTAAAGGCCTTGCTGTTCCTGATGAGGATCCAACTCAGCCTGCAAAGGGTGATACTAGCCAGAAGGCTGGTGAGCGTCCAGCAAAGAGAAGGCGTCAGGAACGGGAAGTGAGGGAAAGTGATCGTGGTAGTGTTACATCTCACAGTACTGAACGATTAGAACTCAGGGGCTCACACACAACTCAGACTAATGCTGTTCCACAGTATGCACATCATAGGACGGATATTGAAATTATTCAGGGAAGTGATCAAGACATTAACCCTAGTACAATTACTGTGTCTCATACGGGAGGTGAGACCCACCTTATTTCTCATGATACTACTTCAATTGTACAACGAACAGATGTGCTTCAGGTGCATCCAGAACAGACTTCCTCCCCGAATAGAATACAGACGCATGAGGCTCATCTCGAGCAAGAGTCTCATATGCACCATGATACCACACAAGGACAACACAGTGAAAGTAAAGAGTTAGAAAGTTTTACTCATAGTGCGCCAGAAATAAAAGTTGAACATTGTGAATTAGAAGAAGAAATTGAAAATGGTACACTAAAAAGTGAAGTGACGGAAATACATACTGATCCAATGAGTGAAACTGCTGCCGGAGTGGGTGAGTTTTCACACTTTATGACAGCTGAAGAGAACTTAGCCCACCACATGTTTCAGCAAGCCCAGCAGGCCGGGCCATCAGGACTTCACAGACCGACCGTAAGTTTATTTGTATTAGTAGTTTTCAAAGTTATATAAACTGTCAGATACTGTAGGGTAATTACTGTACGTATTGGACTTTATTACATATACTATTAATTGACTGACAATCATTGTTAACTAGATTACATATACGTATTAATTAACTTTGACAACCAATGTTAACTAGCATGGAGTTGGCTGGTTAAATGAACAGCTTATTCCCATTATACTTGGTATGTAATAAGACAATACGTACCCATCTGAATATATTTATTTATCTTTGTTCAGTTTGTAAATTTTTTTTTATTTGTATTTTGCTTAGCCTAAATATATTTTGAGTGGTTGTTATTTATTACATACCCATTACTTTATATCAACCTTCGTTTGCCTGGACTCATTTCCCTGGCACTCGACTAAAGAATCCCTCCAGTTCCACTTGGCTAGCCTGTGCCTGGATTTCATAGTTTCCCTGGTAACAGCCAAGTTATTTTTGTGTTCTTACATGTCATCCTTCAAATATCTTGCAAACTTCTGAGACACTTGTAAGAAGTACTAACAAGTCAAAGGTTAAGTTTTAATCCCAGGGTTTGATGGCCTGGACTTTATTTATCGTCCTAATACCCCACATGCACGAGGTATGGCTATCCACTCTAAGTCCTACTTATCATCAGAAAAACTTGGAGTACAGTTTCCATGAAGTTGTTTGCTTTAAAATTGTGGTGAGTTCTGTAATGTTTACATATTTGTGCTTTATCACAGGGTAGTGTCCTGGGACCACAGTTATTGTTAGTGAAGGAAAGTTATATGGTTGCTGGCCAGGAAAACAGGATTGTTCAGTATGCCAAATTCAACATTTGTGGGTGTCCAGTCTCTACTTATGAGAAATTATGCTGTCCTCAGTCTCAGTTGTGACAGTGACCAGATCAGTTAAATGGTGTAGTCGATGGGGGTACGAGGTTGAACTCCAGTATAAAATGAAAACTATATTGATTGGTGGATGGGACTGTTGAGTCAGTGAAGCTTTAACTATTCTAGTGTAAATTTTGATTCACATCTTACTTTTGAAAAACATGAAAGTTTTTAGCAAATGCCAGACAAACGTTAGATTTTCATTTAAGGGGACCGTCCGCTATGATGTCTATTTTTTTTATTTATTACGCAAAATACATAATTTTCATATATGTTGTAGATATATATAATACCTTCATCATATAAAAATTTCAAGTCATTTGATCAAAAACTTTTTGTTTTATTAGCAAAAATCATGATTAAAAAAAAAAATTAGTAGTTTTCTCCGCTAATATGACATCAGTTGTATTGAAAATCATACCATAAAACTTCTTTATATACAGAACAATTCTGTGTGACAGAATTTTGATTTTTTAATTTTTTTATTTTTTATGAATTTTTTAATTTTTTTTTTAGTCTAGACACTCAAAAAATTCTAAAAAAAAAAAAAAAAAGAAAAAAAGAAATCAAAATTCTGTCACACAGAATTATGGGATTTTTATTCCTCTTTCCAATGATATCTTTCTCTAAAATTGGATAATAAATAACCGAGTAATGGTTACCGACATGCACATAAGTATGTTTTTGAGTTATGAGCTCCCAAAAATTTGCTATGTAAATTTTTGCTTTTTTCTTATAAAAGTCAAAACAACATTATTATAATTAATTTATTTGTACTTTTATTGTTGATTTCTACATCAAGGATCGTGGTCCTACTCCTAAAAGTGGTGTTAATACCCTCAGCGTGACATTAGATAATGATGTTGACGGCGAGACATGAGACAATGAGGGCAGCTGAAAACAATTAATTTTCGTGTTTTTCTTTCAGCACACTCCTGGCCTTCGCTAATTTTGCTAGCCATAGTTGCTGAGTAGCCTTCTTGATCTTAGGTAACTTCGGCATTGCTATAAGTTCACTAAGAAGTTATAAAAACAAGTAAATAGCTAGTAACCAAACGCAAGTGCCTATGTGCGTGTAACTGCTTTGACGTCTGTGGCGTAACTGAGTCATTCTCCGAGTCTCGACTCTCGCCTATAAATAACCGCTCTGAGCAGCTCGCTTCTCACCCAGTGTCAGTACCTTTCATTGCTACCAGATGTATGAGAATTTCGAAAAAATCTTTAAAAATCGCTGTATATATGCAAAAATAAACACGCAAAAACGATTCTGTTAAACTCAAGTCATACAGACGACGCAGTTACGATGACGTCATCATTTAAAAACCGCTATATCTTCATTATTTGTGAAAATAATTGGCTGAAACTTCTGGAAAGCATGCACGGCATGTTTCTGCATAGATACAAGTAATAACTCGATTTTTTATTTTTTCAAGTTGACATGTCATCCGCCATAGCGGACGGTCCCCTTAAGTAACTTACCAAGTAATTACGTAGCCAAGAATTCCTAAGTACCAGTAGCTAAAATTTTAAAATCAAGGAAGTGATTCTTTTGTTTGTGTTGTTGTATGTTGGTACCCCTGCCCACTACCAAGGGAATAGGGAAACAGCATAGCAAACCAGCTCTGTTTATTTCTACTGCCATCGATGAAGGTCATCATGAGTAGCTCTGAAAATTTTGATCGTTGTTTACTGGTTGTTCAGGATATCAGTGAAGTACTCAGAGGACTGGAAAAAATAAGCCTTATTGATTAATAATAATAATGGATTTTGTTTATTTAGTCAGGCATTAGGAAGACTTTGTGACTTTTAACTGACTACGTATATGTCTGACTCTGGAGTGACTATATTAGTATCTGCTATTGTAATAAAGGTTGCAGGAACTGGTTGACTTCTGTCAAGTACGATGTACACACAGTATGTACTAATTGTAGGGGTCAAAGTTGCTATCCAGAACTGAGATTTTCTGATGAATGTGTAGACTGGGATGAGAAACAGTGGAAGTTTTTGGCTTCTCATTTGTCAAAGTTGAAGATAGGCTACGTAAAGAGACTGCTAGACACGAAAGGGCGTTAGTTAGTCAAGAGTCTTTAAAATCATCCTCTGATATATCGGTTATTTCTTTGGCTGTCCAAAAATTTTATAATCTAATCTAATCTAATCAGCTATTTCTGTTTTATCTCCATAAAACCCAGGTTCTCTTCTATCTCACTGAATCCTTTACCCAGCTCCCATGTTTCCGAATCGAGTGCCATTGCCAGTCTTGAAGTGAGGTTCGAGAATAAGTTCAAGTTATTAACCCTTAAACGCCAATTGGACGTATTAAACATCGACGAAAATTGTCTGTTAGGTGCCAAATTGACGTATGAAACGTAAATGCAAAAAAGTTTTTTAAAAATTCACGGAAAAATAGTTATAGGCCTACTAGGCAAAAACTTTGTATCACGCACCTTGAGGGATACTGGGAGTTCACGGATCAAGCTGTTGTTTTGTTTACAATTGTTACCCAGGCGCGCAAGCGCGAATTTCTTTCTTGCACTAAAAAGCATCAGCGACACATCTCTGAAATTATTTCGTCACTGACATAATTTTTGCACGCTTTTATATTAGCCGTTACATAGAGTTTTATTTATGAAAATGTGTGCAATTTCATGTAGAATACAGTGGACCCCCCGTATTCTAGTAATATTCAATCATTTAACTTCATTTTACAACAAATTGGAAGTCTCTAGCACAAAATTTCGATTCATGGTGAATTTATGAAAAAAAAATTTCCTTATGTCCGAGTGGTAACTTTTATGAAAAAATCATAAATTTTTTCGTCCGATTGTCGTAATGTTTGCACAGTTTTATATTAACCGTTACATAAAGTTTTATATATGGAAATGTGTGCAATTCCTGTAGAATACAGTGGACCCTCCGTATTCGCGTTCTCCAGATTCGCGGACTCACACATTCGCGGATTTCTCTCGGGAAAGTTTCCCTGCAATATTCGCAGAAAATTCGCGCATTCGCGGTATTTCTCTGATAAATATCCACAAATTCCTGGGTTTTTTTTATGAATTTCATCATAAAATGCACTTTTTGTGATAAAACTATTAAAAAAAACCATGTAGGAACATTTTTAGTGGGTTTTTCTTGAGTTTTAACTAACAAATTAGGCTTTTTTTTAGCATTTTCATAGGGGTTCCAAACATTCGCAGGTTCTAACTATTCACGGGGGGGGTCTGGTACGCATCCCCCGCGAATACGGGGGGGACCAATGTATAACAAAAAACAACCCATTTTGTAGTTTTTATCTGTTTTGAAATATTTTCATATAAATAATGATGTGCCAAAATATCAACCTTCGGTCAAATTTGACTCGACGAAATGGTCGAAAAACGCAATTGTAAGCTAAAAATCTTACATTTTATTAATATTCAATCATTTACCTTTATTTTACAACAAATTGGAAGTCTCTAGCACAATATTTCAATTTATGGTGAATTTTTGAAAAAAAATCTTTTTCCTTACATCCGCGCGGTAACTCTTCCGAAAAAATCAGAAATTTTTTCAACCTATTGTCATAATGTTTGCACCTTTTTATATTAGCCATTACATGTAGTTTTATATATGAAAATGTGCACAATTTCATGTAGAATACAACAAAAAAATAACCCGTGGTTGTAGCTTTTATCAGTTTTGAAATGTTTTCATATAGATAACCGATGTGCCAAAATTTCAACCTTCGGTCAACTTTGACTCAACCGAAATGGTCCAAAAACGCAATTGTAAAACTTACATTCTAGTAATATTCAATCATTTAACTTTATTTTGCAACAAATTGGAAGTCTCTAGCACAATATTTCTATTTATGGTGAATTTTTGAAAAAAATCTTTTTCCTTACATCCGCGCGGTAACTTCCGAAAAAATCAGAAATTTTTTCAACCGATTGTCAAAATGTTTGCACCTTTTTATATTAGCCGTTACATATAGTTTTATATATGAAAATGTGCACAATTTCATGTAGAATACAACAAAACACAACCCATGGTTGTAGCTTTTATCAGTTGAAATATTTTCGTATAAATAACAATAAATAGAAAAAATTCGACTTTCGGTCAACTTTAACTCGACCGAAATGGTTGAAAACTGCAATTTTAAGCTACAACACTTATGGTCTAGTAATATTCAATCAGTTACCTTCATTTTGCAACAAACAGGAAGTCTTTAGCACAATATTACGATTTATGGTGAATTTTTGAAAACCACTTTTTTTTTGTCAGGGCGTTACGAATTCATGCATCATATTGTGATATTTTCTCTTTGTTGCTTTGATAATTTTACAATGTGTTATATACCAAAATGATCGCAATTTAGTGTACAATACGGCGAAAAAATAATTAACCCATTAGCTTTAAGGGGGCCGGCCGGAACTCCTATATATGGTGGTATAGTGCGAAAAATGCAGTCATGAAAAAATTCATGGAGCTTCATATGGTATTTGAGAATATGTATACGAAATATTTTGTCAAAATTCCTCTTACTTTCGTAGTTACAGGGTAATTAGTAAACATAACTCAATAAGCCTAAAACATTCATCCGTACAAGAATATACATTCATCCGTACAAGAATATGCAATGTTTCTTCTGTTATCGTAAATTTTGATAATTATTGTCTAAGAAATTGTGAGAAATGGCATCTGTAGAGATTCCGTGGGTCACAGAAGCGAGTACTATCTGGTTCAACCATGATCAGTAGGACCACAGACTTCAAGTAGACCATACGTTCGAGTTTCACCTCGTGACATTCGCTTGCTTTTACATATGCTTATCTATGTTTCGGCAAGAATTTCATCATGCCAATGAGGAAAAGACAAGGAAAACATCTCGCTAACATAAAGATGAAGAAAATTCGCTCTAATATGATTACAGAATATCATAATATATGCGATATTAGTGTAGTTAGTGAAGAGAGAGAGGGAGGGTTACGTAGTAAGTAAACGCGCCCGTCTTGCCTGAAGCACACGTCACACTGTCCCCAAGGTTACGATCTTTGAGCAAAGGGATCTTAATTTATGATAAATAACATAGTTTTGGTTTATTAATACCCAAAAAGGAATATGAAATTCATAATAATCATGATTTATTAACATTGTCTTTATAAAAAGAGAGTACAACTTCGAATTTCACCTATTGACATTCTCTTGCATTTACGTTTGTTTATTTTTGTTTCGGCAAGAATTTCATCATGCCAAAACGGAAAATACTAGGAAAACATCTAGGTAACATACAGAAGAAGAAAATGATCTCATCTCAGTAAGAGAGAGAGAGATTACATAAAAACCATTAAATTCGTTGACCATTGTATGGCATTGTTACTTTCCCAGCTCCGAGCGTTACTGGAGTTATGAGAAGGTAGGGAAATTGATACAGAAAAAGACGAAGGGAAGAATTTTCATTTGAAATTAGTTATCGTACTATTACTACTTCTATTTTTATTATTTTTTGAAAATATAATAAGCACATGCATCTACCATAAACATTATCTCATCTCAGTAAGAAAGAGGTTATCCTTATAAGTGAAATGGAAAGGTCATTTTCATCTCTTTAAAATACTACCATTATGAATTTTGTAAGTACAGTTTTATTATTATTATTATTATTATTATTATTATTATTATTATTATTATTATTAATTAACTGAAATTATCAATAAACATTTTGCATAATAGTATCATAAAAATTCTTTCATCTCGGTAAAAGAGAGAGAGAGAGAGAGAGAGAGAGAGAGAGAGAGAGAGAGAGAGAGAGAGGAGAGAGTGAGAGAGAGAGAGTTTATGTTTATCTCTGTTCTCTCAAAAAATAACTTAAAACGCTTCCAGCGAAAGAGGGGGAGGGAGTTACCACTATGACACGTTATTATCTTGTGTGGCGCAAGAGAGAGAGAGAGAGAGAGATTTAACCTTAATTAAAAGTGACATGGATAGATTAGTATTGTATTTCTTTAAAATACTATGACATAATATGAATTTTGTAATTACAGTTATAATTATTATTATTATTATTATTATTATTATTATTATTATTATTATTATTATTATTATTTGAAAGTATTAAAAACATATAGTACAAGTACTATAAAAAATCTTGAGTCTCAGTAAATGAGAGAGAGAGAGAGAGAGAGAGAGAGAGAGAGAGAGAGAGAGAGAGAGAGAGAGAGAGAGAGAGGGAAATTTCATGAGCACTTGATGGCAACAATACAACAGCTCCTCCCCCTCCTATCACATAACATGATATATCTGACAGTTTTAGTACCTGGAGTTAGAGAAAGAAGACTGGGATTTCCTTCATTCTTCCATAATTTTTTAAATTTATAAACTAAAATCCTACTACATAATTCACTATGGTATTTTCTTTAATGAATTTATATTATTGCTGTATAAATTAATATTAATATTTGAAAATAGTAAATCATTTATCATAAAAAACATACATCTTTGTAGCAGAGAGAGAGAGAGAGAGAGAGAGAGAGAGAGAGAGAGAGAGAGAGAGAGAGAGAGAGAGAATGATTATTATTTTTATTATGTGATATCATTTATTTTGAAAATTAGTAAATCATTTTTGTATCATAAAAATGTGTTTAGTTATGAAAATAAACATCAAAATACACTAATTAGTGATTATTTTCGTCGGAAAATCCCGCGAATGGGCGAATCCCCCGCAAATAAATGGGTAGATATGGTCCAGAGAGAAATCCGCGAATCCGGAGAACGCGAATACAGGGGCCCACTATAAATAATGCGATATATGATTGAGCGAAAACAAAATTTCATATATAATTGTATTCAATTCGCGCTGTGAGCAAAATGGTCAAAGCTAACAAGTTAATTTTTGTTGTTGTATTGTACACTAAATGGCGATGATTTTGGTATATAACACATTGTAAAACGATCAAAGCAACACAGAGAAAATATTATCACAAAATGATGCATGAATTCGTAACGCACGGACGTAAAAAAATGTTATTGCAATACACTCCCTGAACACTTGAATTAGCCCTGGTCACTGACCAGCCCGAACTATATCCCCACATATTTACCCACTAAGTGGGTATTTTTAACTGTCAGCGTTACCAACGCTGCAGGTAAAATCTAGTCAAATGAGTTACCTGTGTTACCGTTGGCAACGCTGCCGCAAATACCGGCCACCAGTGGCCTGTCTCCTCATTCCTCAATTGTTATTTGTTCACCATGCTGCGCGGAACAGTCCCACATCAGGCGAACTTTTGGTCATTAGCCCGACCCCACTTAAAGAGTTTTCGCTTTTTGGTTATAAACTACGATTTCTCCCGTTTCACTTTGGATAGCTACTTTGTACTTGCTATGGATAAATTAGGAAATAAACATTGTCACCGTCTGCAAACGCCTCTGCTTCTGCTTCATCTACAGTTCTACTGCTGGATATGTTGGTGCTCATTGGCTGTAAAATAACGTCGTCGCCATCTGCAAACGCCTCTGCTTCTACTTCATCTACAGTTCGACGATCGAGCCTTCTACTGCTGGATATGTTGGTGCTCATCGGCTCTGCACGTCCTTCAAGCGTAGGATGAGTACCCGCACACATGATCGACGTTCTTTTCGTTATTTCGTGTAGGAAGGTTCAGTGCAATACCAGTCAGAGATGTTTGTCTTGGTCAGGAGACAACGAAACATTAGTTAGTTATTCAAGAAATTAGTAGACATTTTATCATCTAGTATGTTAAGCCATATTGCTAGCCTGACGAATAATTTAACCAAAATAGAGATAGTGGTACTAGTAGTATACAGGTATTCTCCTACTTACGATGGGGTTAGGTTCCGAAAAACCCATCGTAAGTTGAGAAAATCGTATCTCGGATATAGCCTAGCCTACACTAAGTTAATCAGTACCATATAGGCTAGGCAATATACACACATATGGAAGATTAGCCTACACTACACAGTATACCTATACATATATGGTATAGTAATTATTAATATCAGCTAATTCGGGTGTTTCAATGCAGATTGACTTATGATATTAAGTATAAAAAGAAATTTAATAATAAGAACAACGATCAGACTGTAGCGTAAAGGGTACTCACCAAGATTCGGTCCGTTGTCGGCGTACGTGATTGGTGTCAGGCTGTTCATGGCTACTATAACTAAAGATCGGAAGAGGAGGATGATGATAAAGCAGCAGGATCATCAATTCGCTCTTCCTCAGATAGAATTTCTTCTTTTGTTAGTTCAGGTGTCTCGAGGAAACAACTGTTCCGAGACGTACAGGATCGAGTCTCAAGTGAGGGGGTAGGGCTGGGGAAAGCTGAATGCACTGGAGTCGTTCTCTTGAAAAAAAAATCCATTGTAGGTTGCACAGTGCGTTTTTTTCGTTCTTCATAAATTAATCGGTAACATGCAACACTGTCTTGATGAGCCCTCTGAACTTTGGCAAACCGTTCCTCGTCCCCATCCATTTCACTTAAAAGTTTCGGTCCTTGATCAAATAAAGCAAACGCCTCTGCCAGTTTTTTAGTCGTAAACGTTCGCTCCGGCTCTTTTATTTCTTCTTCCTCTTCTGCTTTTTTTTTCTCTTCTGCAAGTGCAATTAAATCCTCTGCCATTAGCTCTACATCATGCACATCTATAAGTTCTTGGATATCTTCCTCATCAATTTCTAAATCTAAACTTTTCCCAAGTATCAAGATCTTTTTATTGATTTCCACTTCTTCTTCATTCTGATCGAAACCCTTAAACGAGTTCACATACACTTTCAGCAGATTTTTCCAGACCCCATTCATACACTCTTTCTTTACCTCCTTCCACTCCCTTCCAATGTTCATAATGGAGTTAAGAACACTAAATTCTTTCCAGAAAGTTCTGAGATCTTTCTCCTCGTTATCCGTAGCCTGAACAGCCTGCGCAAACGTGTTCCGAAGATAATACGCCTTGAACGTAGCCACAGCCTTGATCCATGGGTTGTATGAGAGAAGTTGTGTTTGGTGGCAGAAACACAACTTTTACATTCTCGTTAATATCTCCGATGTGCTGAGGGTGGCCAGGAGCATTGTCGAGAATCAGAAGAATTTTGAAGGGGATGTTATTTTTCCTACAATGATCTTTCACTTCCGGAATGAAGCAATGAACGAACCAGTCCTCGAACAATATTGCAGTCATCCAAGCTTTTTTATTATGACGGTAATGCACAGGAAGTGTATGCTTGTCGATGCTTTTTAAAGCCCTTTTCTGAGTGATAAATCATAAAGGGCTTAAGTTTATACCCAGCCACATTTCCCCCAAGCAGAAGAGTCAATCGATCCTTGTATGCCTTAAACCCGGGCATCGCCGTTGCTTCTTTGTGGATGTAGGACCGTTGTGGCATACGTTTCCAATAAAGTCCGGTTTCGTCAACATTAAAGATTTGCTCTGGCAAGTACCGTTCATTAACGACGATCTCGTGTATAACATCCTTAAATTTAGCGGCTCCGTCGGCATCAGCGCTTGCTGCTTCACCGCTAATTTTCACACTGTGCAAATTATGGCAGTTCTTGAAACGACGAAACCATCCAGCACTTGCTGCAAAACTATTGTTGTGGTTATCATCATAATTCTTCTTCAGTTCTTCAAAAAGCATGCGTGCCTTTGTCTGAATGGTTAAGAGGGTGAGCGGCATACGCTTTTGTATTTGATCCTCCATCCACGTGACCAGTAACTGCTCCATTTCTTCCAAAGGCCCTATCCTCTTCTTTGATATAACCGTTGAATGAACTGAAGCAGATGCCTTTACAGCATCCATTACGCGTTTCTTGTCCTTGAGGATGGTGGATACCGTCGATTGCGATAAACGTTCGTCACGTGCGATAACCATGACTGCCTTTCCCGCTTCACGCTGGTTTTATTATCTTCAGTTTCTGCTCCAAAGTGATGGATTGCCTCTTCTTTTTTGCACTACCAGCGGGACACCTATTTGGTTGTTTGGCAGACATAGTTTTTTTGTTTTAATTTACGGTACTTGAAAAAAAAAAAAAAATCACAAACGAACACTGACCTAACCTTACTTGGTTCAAAACGAGCGCAAGTGAGGTTAAACTCATTGCCGCTGTACCTACGCCAGCCTCTCGCTCTCGGGCCAACATATCGTACAGCGTAGTACGCTGCTGCCAGCGCCCGCTGTGCGCGAAATTTAAAAATACGCATTTTCAACTTTTTTTTTTTTTTTTTTTTTTTTTTTTTTTTTTTTTTTTTTTTTTAATTGCTAACCCCATCATAACTATCGGATTATTGTAAAACGGATTATCGTAACTCGAGCACTACCTGTATAGTGAATTCTAATCGTTCTTTTTCAGCCCCCCTGCCTGTTCCAGAACCAGCCCTAACGGGTGCTGGGGGTAATGGAGAACCGCAAGCCTCCAAGAGTGTAGGTTCTGCCGGCCCCCCCGACACGGAGCAGGCAGTGTTGGCAGCAGATTTCCCCTCCCCTCGATTTGTAAGTTCTCAGGATGATAAAAATTTAGGTCAGATACAGACTAGTAGGGATAATAGGCTTAATAGTGTTTAGGAAGAGAAGTGCAGGCTTCTTCCGGTCGGTTTTCTATTATAAGTAGTAGTTTATAGAGGGACAGTGCCCTTAGAGCCTCTTTGGGTTTTTCCTGCTTCAAGTTCCTTGCATCAGAAGCTTTTAGGCCATTGTTGGTCGTTCAGATCTGGTTTCGGGTCTGAAGGGTTGAATACTGATCTCTCGTCTTTAAGGTTACTTTCCTCTACTTATACGATAGGGTAATTTTTAATAACTAATTCTCTGTTCAACGCATATCGACTTAGGATAATTCGGTATGTAGACAAATCAAATAAAATTAACTACGGCTAGCCTAGTGTTTGCGATGATATATCGTATGCATATACAGTAGCCTAGCCTAGCCAAAGTATTCGCTGTACTACATATCGATAGAGTGATTTTCATAGTGGCTAACGCTTTAGGCTCAAGGCATTCTGACTACAGATAATTCAGTACAGGTGTAATTGAAACGAACGAGAATCCGATCTTAGTATAATTCAATATGAATGTAATCGAACAGAATGAAGATCAGATTCTGTCTGACTAAAGCATTAATTGTATTGTATGTATCATCATATTAGCGTAGTATAAATACTAACTCGGCAGTCATTCACGTTCTGGAATCAGCTGATGGCGAATACGGGTTTGCGTCGCCGTATCCACCTCATTCTTGTCCTGATTGGGTAGCGTAACTAACGCAACAACTCTTCCTCACTTAGGCCATGTTTGTCGTCTTGAAGGAGACGTGTTTTCAACTATGTTGGACATTTTACATAGTCAATAATGGTATCATGTGGCATATAATCAGATGTCAGATATAAGGAATTCGTTTGTATGACGTCTTCATATGTTTAAAAGACAAATTGCCGTCGGTAATTACATTGTGCGTATGTCAATTACATTTACAAAAGAATTACCAGTCGTATTATCAAATTACAGTGACAACTGAAATTAATATTTGGCCTAATAAAGTTAACCCTTAAACGCCGACTGGACGTATTTTACGTCGACATTTTTTGTCTCTCGGGTGCCGACTGGACGTATTTTACGTCGACATACAAAAGTTTTTTTAAAATTTCGCGGAAAAATACTTTCAGGCCTACCAGCCGAAAACTCTTGAATCACGCACCTTGGGGGATGCTGGGAGTTCACGGATCAAGGTGTTGTTTTGTTTACAATCGTTACGCAGGCGCGCAAGCGCGAATTTCTTTCTTGCCGCACTAAAAAGTATCTGTGACACATCTCGGAAATTATTTCGTCACTTTGACATAATTTTTTTACCATTTTAAATTAGCCGTTACATGGACTATTATATATGAAAATGTGCGCATTTTTATGTATAATACAACAAAAAAAATACTCATGATTGTAGCTTTTATCAGTTTTGAGATATTTTCATATAAATAACGATGTGCCAAAATTTCAACCTTTGGTCAACTTTGACTCTACCGAAATGGTCGAAAACGCAATTGTAAGCTAAAAACGCTTATATTTTAGTAATATTCAATCATTTAACTTAATTTTGCAACTAATTGGAAGTCTCTAGCACAATATTTCGATTTATGGTGAATTTATGAAAAAACTTTTTCCTTACGTCCGCGCGGTAACTCTTCCGAAAATATTCATACATGCGATTGTGGTAATGTTTGCACCATTTTAAATTAGCCTTTACATAAAGTTTTATATATGAAAATGTGCGCAATTTCATGCACAATACAACTAAAAACAACCCATGGTTGTAGCTTTTATCAATTTTGAAATATTTTCATATAAAAAATGATAAGTGACAAATTTTCAACCTTCGGTCAATTTTGACTCTACCGAAATTGTCGAAAAACGCAATTGTAAGCTAAAACGCTTATATGCTAGTAATATTCAAGCATTCACCTTCATTTTGCAACAAATTGGAAGTCTCTAGCACAATATTTCGATTTATGGTGAATTTATGAAAAAAATAACATTTTCTTTACGTCCGCGCGGTAACTCTTCCGAAAAAATCATACGTGCGATTGTGGTAATGTTTGCACCATTTTAAATTAGCCGTTACATAACGTTTTATATATGAAAATGTGCGCAATTTCATGTTATAATACAACAAAAAATAGTTGAAGGTTGTAGCTTTTCTCATTTTTGAAATATTTGCATATAAATTACGATAAATAGAAAAAAACCACGTTCGGTCAAATTTGACTCTACCGAAATGGTCGAAAAACGCAATTGTAAGATAAAACTCTTACAGTCTAGTAATATTCAGTCATTTATCTTCATCGTGAAATAAATTCGAAGTCTCTAGCTCAATATTTAAATTTATGGTGAATTTTTAAAAAAACTTTCCTTCCCTCGCGCGCGGATTCTCCGCCACAAATCTCCGAAATGCGTAAGTCCCATTCTCGGAATATTTGCTCCGTTTCATATTAGGCATTTCATAGAGTTTTATATATGAAAATGTGCACAATTTCATGTAGAATAAAACGAAAAATATTTGAAAGTTGTAGCTTTTCGTATTTCCGAAATAATTGCATATAAAAAAAATATATAAAAAAAATTCGACATTCGGTCAACTTTAACTCGTCAGATATGGTTGAAAACTGCATTTGTAAGCTAATATTCTTACAGTATAGTAATATTCAATCATTTTGTCTTCATTTTGAACGAAATTGGAAAGGTCCTTTCTAAGGAAAATTAAATTTATTTGATTTATGGTCAATTTTTGAAAAAAATATGTGTTTACGTCTGCGCGTTATGAATTCATGCATTATTTTGTGATAATATTTTCTCTGTGTTGCTTTTATCGTTTTACAATTTGTTATATACCAAAATGATTGCAATTTAGTGTACATTACACCGAAAAAAAAAGTAACTTGTTACCTTCAACCGTTTTGTGCACAGCGCGATTTGAATACAATTATATATGAAATTTCGTTTTTGCGCTATCATATATCGCATTATTTATATATTGATAACTGATAATTTTTTTGTTTTTCATTTTCTGATGGTTGCATACTAAACTTCAGGGAATGAAAAAAAGGAGCCAAAAATGAACTCTTAATCTTCAAAACTAAGTGCGCTATGATTTTTGAAAAAAATATTTTTTCCGCTCCCGCGCTCACTCTGAAACGTCTCCGGCACACGGGAGACATTTTTTTTTTTACCGCTTCGGCGTTTAAGGGTTAATTTAATTACCTTAAAATATGTAATTTATTACTTTTCAATTAAATTACAATTACACAAACTTGTCAAAACAGCACTGTTGTAAGGAGGCGTGGCTTAGACAGGCAATGATGCCGGCTAGTCTATTTCCTTGGCTCCAGATTCCACCATATTACTTGGTCTCTGCTAATGTTTTTGTTCCTAGTTAGCATAATGAGTATCTGGATACTTAACCTATGAAACGAAGTCATACTGTTCGTTTTACGATGTAATTTAAGGCCAAAATTTGACTAATACGTCTCATTGGGAGCTAGTATTTCCCTCAGGTTAGATAGCGTAAATTTAGCGATTCCGTTCGTCTTCACTCGTTTTCATAGGTATTACGAACCTTACACTTGATTAATCTTTGTCGGTGTGAAAACAACAGTAAATGAGCACTTTCATACAATCAACTTACCTGTCAGATATATACATAGCTAAGACTCCGTCGTCCCCGACAGAAATTCAAATTTCGCGCCACTCGCTACAGGTAGGTCAGGTGATCTACCGGCCTGCCCTGGGCGGCAGGACTAGGAACCATTCCCGTTGTCTACTCATATATTTTCTGTCGCCGGTGGTATCAACATCGTTGCTGCCACCTCTTGACTGGAATTCGCTTTTCTAAGCAATTGATCATCTTTTTGTGGACTTTTGGTGACGTACCTGGATCGTTGTTTTGGCATTCGCTACTGTGGACTGGATTTGGACTTGCTTTTGATTTTTTCTTCAGAATGTCTGATTCAAGTGTTTGTGTGAGAATGTGTGTGAATGTAGGCTGCAAGGTGAGGATACCGAAAGCTTCGGTTGATCCTCACACTGTATGTCGCAAATGTAGGGGTTTTGATTGTTCTTTTTCTAACACCTGTCATGAGTGTGAGAGGTTGAATGTTGAGGAATGGAAGACTCTAACTTCTTACTTGAAGAAGTTAGAAAGGGATAGAGTCAGAAGGGCTGCATCTAAGATTGCGGGTAGTAGTACAAGGCCTATTGAGCCTTTGGATAATTCTAACTCTTCTCTTAATTATGATTCTGTATCAGGACCCTCACTGGCCGTACATTCAGATTCGGCATCGGAAATGCTGAACTGAAGGCTACTCTTCCACAGGATGAGAGCCAAAAATGGCTACCATGAAAGGTAAGGACTGTGAAAGTGATTTTAGTGAAGTGAGTGTCCCCAGTGTTGTGGAGGGGGCGTCTGACCGTCTCTGCGACGCTCCCAGGCCTAGACCTCTTCCAAGCTCCCAAGCCCAGAGGAGAAGGAAAGTCGAAAGCCGTACGGAGGTTGTGGAGAATTCCCCCCGGTCAGGCGTCCCTTCAGCAGGTGCTGTATATAGACAGCCTGCTCAGGACCGCTATCGAAAAAGCGTCCTCAGAGAGTGCTTCTCTTCGTCCGCTTCTCCCTCTCCTAAACGAGGGTGGAAGGATTCGGACTTGTCCAGGCCCCTGAAGAGGCACTGGAGAGATCCTGGTTTGGATTCAAGCCCAGAACGCTTTTCGGAAGAAGCGCCTCCTTCTATCAAGAAGGCGAAGAGGGTTTTGCCGTCCCATGATGGGGACAACACGCCTTCGAGGTCTCCCTCTCCCGTTCAAGAAGACGCAGGAGAAGCGTCCAAGAGGATCATTTTGGCGGTGCAGGAACAGCTTTCCGCCTTAGTAGGAGTCCTTTCGAAGGATCCTCCTCGTAAGAAAGACGTCAGACTGCCGGTCAAGAAGACTCGTCTTCCTTCTCCCACCAGGAGTGAGGCTCCGGTGAGACGTGAGTCTTTTGAGAACTCAGATAGAGACTCGTGGGAAGATTTGGATTCGCCAGGCAAGCGCGTCGCGCCAGCCAAGCGCGAGGCGTCCTACAGACGAGAAGCGTCCTCTAAGAGAGAGTCAGACAAGCGAGAAACGCATTACAGACGAGAGGATGCTCCCAGATGGGATACGTCTGCCAGATCAGCAGCTTCAGCCGAGCGCGAGGTAACAACCAGGCGTGAACATTCATCCAAGCGTGAGGCTCCAGACAAGCATCTGTCACGCAAGGATGTGGCATCAGGAAGACGCGAGACTTCAACAAGGTACGAAGCGTCAGTCAGGCGCGAGACTTTTGAGAGGCGCGAGGCACCAGTCAGGCGCGAGGCGCCAGCCAAGCGCGAAGAATCAGGCAGGCGCGAGACGCCAGCCAAGCGCGAGGATCCTGCCAGGCGCGAAGCGCCAGCCAAGCGCGAGGAGTCAGCCAGGCGCGAGACGCCAGCCAAGCGCGAGGCGCCAGCCAGGCGCGAGGCGCCAGCCAGGCGCGAGGCGCCAGCCAGGCGCGAGGCGCCAGCCAAGCGCGAGGAGCCAGCCAAGTACGAAGAGCTAATCGAGCATAGGAGCTCTTTACACTCTCTTAGCCCCTCTCCTATTAGGAGTTTGTCTCCAGTAGAGAGAGTTGTTGGACAAGAAGACCCGGAACGGGAAGTGGCCTCTCCTACGGATCCGATTATGGAAGAGGAATCAGAGGACGAGTCTCACGGTAAAGAAGGACTGTCGAACTACAAAGTTTTGACAGCTCTCCTTCTCCAGGAATACGGAGATGCATTGATCCCGGCCGCTCCTCCTTCGCCTCGTTCTCTGTTTTCATGCTCGAAGACTCCGAAATCGTCGGCTTTCTTGAAGATGAGACCGACGATTTCTATGAAGAGAGCTCTGCAATCGCTGGATAACTCGATGCTAACTAAGAAAGAGCTAGTAAGGACAGTCTTTTGCATGCCTCCCCCTAGGCTTACGGGCAAGAGAGGGATTTGGTACCAGACTGGGGAGAATATGGGTCTCACTCTCCCAGCTTCAGCTGAAGCTGACTTTTCCAGTCTGGTAGACGCTTCCAGGAGACATAGCCTTCACACGGCTAAGATTACTTGGGGTCTTTCAGAGTTGGATCATCTCCTCAAGGGACTGTTTCACATTCTAGAAGTCTTTAACTTCCTAGATTGGTCCCTTGGGGTGATGTCCAAGAAGGCTCATGCCCCTGAAGGGCTAGAACCGGATGTACTCCTGGCAATTTTGTCATGTATTGACAAGGCGGTGCAAGACGGCTCAGGGGAAGTTTCTTCCTTATTTGGAGCAGGTCTCTTGAAGAAGAGATCTGTGTTTAGCGCTTTCTTGACGAAAGCAGTGTCACATTCACAGAGAGCAGCTTTGTTATTCGCCCCTAGATCTGAATTTCTTTTCCCGTCACAGTTGGTGAAGGACATTTCCCGATCTCTGACGGAGAAAGCGACTCAGGATCTTCTCCTGCAATCGTCCAGGAAGAAGAGACCAGTGATGGTGGGAGAAAAGAAAGTGGCGTCTACTCCTGTTCGGCCCTTTCGAGGTGGCCCTCCCACTAGAGTTACCGCTAAAAGGAAAACGACCGAGAGAGAGGTCGAGCCTCGTTCCGCCCCTTTAAAAGGGGAAAGTGAAGTGGCGCTCCTCCAAACACCAGTAGGTGCCAGGCTCCGGGGATTTGCGGAAGCCTGGACTCGCATCGACACAGACCCTTGGTCGATGTCGGTTCTTCAGAAGGGATATCTCATTCCTTTCCTGGACAATCCTCCCCTGACGTCAACTCCGAGGGAATTGTCCGCCAATTACAAGGACCCTGTGTTGAAAGATACTCTTCAACAAATGGTGGATCAGATGTGGGACAAGAGAGCTATAGAACTTGTGCTGGATCAAAGCTCCCCGGGGTTTTACAATCGTCTTTTCTTGGTTGCGAAAGCCTCGGGGGGCTGGAGGCCAGTTCTGGATGTCAGCGCTCTGAACAAGTTTGTTCAAAAACAGAATTTCTCCATGGAAACCTCTGCTTCAGTCCTTGCGGCTCTTCGCCAAGGGGATTGGATGGTGTCTCTGGATCTCCAGGACGCCTATTTTCACGTCCCGATCCATCCTTCGTCGAAGAAGTACTCCGTTTCATGACGGGGGAAGGATCTTCAGTTCAGAGCCTTGTGCTTCGGCCTGTCGACGGCGCCTCAGGTTTTCACGAACCTTTTGAAAAATGTGGCGAGATGGCTTCATCTGAAAGGAATCAGTTATATCTCTATACCTAGACGACTGGCTTATCAGAGCAAAGTCAGAGGAACAGTGTTTGGAGGACCTGACTGTGACACTAAACCTAATAAAGACTTTAGGATTACTCGTGAACCTCGAGAAGTCCCAACTGATCCCCAGCCAGAACTTGGTCTATCTGGGGATTCGGATGGATTCTCGGGGTTTTCGAGTATTTCCTTCTCAAGAGAGACTAGCGAGAGGTTTAGAAAAAGTCTCTCTCTTCCTAAGGAAGGAACGGACTTCGGCGAGGGAATGGTTGAGCCTGTTAGGGACCCTTTCCTCGCTCGAACAGTTCTTTCATCTAGGAAGACTTCATCTCCGTCCTCTCAGAAGTTCGTGGAACATGAAGACAGGACTCCTCTCGGTGACTTATTTCCCAATTCCAGATCTGATAAAACGACATCTAGAATGGTGGTTACTCCCACTGAGGGAAAACAAAGGTACTTCCCTGGAAATAAACAGAGCCCCAAACCTTGTATTTGTTTTCGACGCGTCGGAAAAAGGTTGGGTGGGGAGCAACTTTGGGAAAGAGAGAAGTGTCAGGCACTTGGAATGCTCTTCAAGTGTCCTGGCACATAAACAGCAAAGAACTGCTAGCTGTTCACCTAGCTCTAAAGAGCTTCGAACCGTTCGTATGCAACAAAGTAGTACAAGTGAATGCGGACAATACTCAGGAAATTTGTGATTTCAAAAGGGACAAGAATGACCCTGATAGCCCCCTTTTGGCCAGCTCAAGAATGGTTTCCAGAGGTACTGGAGTGGATAGTAGACTTCCCCAGATCCCTTCCACAAAGGAGGGATCTTCTCAGACAGCCACACTTCGAGAGGTTTCATCAAAATCTCCCCGCTCTCGCTCTGACTGCCTTTCGACTATCGAAAGACTTGTCAGAGCGAGAGGCTTTTCTAGTAAAGCAGCAAGCTCGATCGCTAGAGCCCGGAGAACTTCCACTATCCGGGTTTACCAATCAAAGTGGGAAGTTTTTAGAAGGTGGTGTAAGTCGAAGAAGTTGTCCTCCTCCAGTACCTCTGTAACAGAAATAGCTGATTTTCTGTTATTTCTGAGGGAAGAATCGCAGCTCTCCGTAGCCACGATAAAGGGCTATAGAAGTATGCTATCGGCCGTCTTTAGGAATAGAGGCCTAGATTTGGGAAACAATAAGGATCTGCATGATCTGATTAGGTCGTTTGAGACCAAGAAGTCTAGAATGACTTCTCCCCCTAACTGGAATCTAGACGTAGTGCTGAAGTTCTTAACTTCAGAGAGATTTGAACCCCTACATTTGGCCTCGTTTCGTGATATAACGAGAAAATGTTTATTCCTTTTGTCACTGGCAACGGCAAAAAGGGTTAGCGAACTGCACGCCCTTAGTGACAAAGTCGGGTTCAATATAGATTCAGCCATCTGTTCCTTCAAGGAATTATTCTTGGCGAAGAATGAAAATCCTTCGAACCCCTGGCCGAGAAACTTCGAAGTAAAAGGATTATCGGGTCTCGTCGGCAGGGAACCGGAGAGGTCTCTTTGCCCAGTAAGGGCATTAAAGTTTTACTTAAAGAAAAAGGAACAGTTGGGAGGTTCTAGACAAGGCCTGTGGTGCTCAGTGAAGGATCCATCAAGACCTATGTCTAAGAATGCGTTAGCCTTTTTTGTCAGGAACGTAATTATGGACGCTCATAAGGCTTGCACGGACGATTCTTTAAAACTCTGAGAGTAAGAGCTCATGAAGTGAGAGCAGTGGCGACGTCTCTCTCTTTTCAGAGAAATATGTCGCTGAAGAATATCTTGGAAGCGACATATTGGAGATGTAATTCTGTGTTTGCGGCTCACTATTTGAAGGACGTGCGTGTGACCTATGAAAAATGTTTTTCATTAGGTCCTTTTGTGTCCTGCGGGCACAATCCTGGGTACAGGAGCTTACAAAATCCTTAATTTTTTTTTACTACTAAGTCTAATAGATATGTTCTAGACTTTCTGCTGAACAAGTGCAGTTGCCGCACAAGCGGCCAGTCACTTCAGTTCAGTAAGGAACTCTTGTGATATCTTGTAATAGATAAAATTGTTTTTTGAAATTATTGTGTGCTTGTGCATTGTGGTTTGAGTTACGGTTGTTGCGAAGAGTTGGGGATAACTCTGAGCAATTTTTAATACTAACATGGTGGTTAGGATCAGGTGGTCGGGATTGGTTGTGTGCTCCTTAATAAGGTGTGTTGTCATGTAAGTGGATCAGCACCCATTGACAAAGTCCTTTCAGGCTCTGCCGAGTAAGTGGATAAGACCCCTTCGGCAGACCCACAAGAATTCTTGGCCATAGATCACATATCTCGCTAAAGTTTCTTGAGGTGATGCAGACTAACGGGGGGGAAAACACCCACGAAGTCTACCACCTATCAGGTAGGAACCAAGGTTTTTAATTTATACCTACAACAGATGTTGTTTGACCTGTCTATTCTAGTAGTAGCTGTCTCTTACCCTCCACGAAGGGTGCCAATCAGCTATGTATATATCTGACAGGTAAGTTGATTGTATGAAAATGATATTGTTATAATACAATAAAGTTTCATACATACTTACCTGGCAGATATATACGATTAGGGCCCACCCAGCCTCCCCGCAAGGAGACAGGTGGAAGAGAAAATATATGAGTAGAAAACGGGAATGGTTCCTAGTCCTGCCGCCCAGGGCAGGCCGGTAGATCACCTGACCTACCTGTAGCGAGTGGCGCGAAATTTGAATTTCTGTCGGGGACGACGGAGTCTTAGCTATGTATATATCTGCCAGGTAAGTATGTATGAAACTTTATTGTATTATAACAATATCATTTTCATGCTATTACTTTATTTTACCACGGCTGCGTTTGATTCATAAAAAAGCTTGGGACCTACCTCTATCCAGGTTGCTGATGCACGTAATTTTGCCTAATCAGCTTCAGCTACATTTATAACATCAATACAGTAATTACCGTCGCACGCGGATGAATACAATAAACGGATGTTGTTATCGGATTCGATTATGTACTGTCGCACGCGGACCAATACAATAAAGTTATGTTGCTATAGGATTCGATCGTATTAGCAACAAGTTCTCGTTCGTTTGTTCATAGCTGTACGCAGTTATACGAGTATATTATCATTAAGATAATACCTTTTACCTTAGAAGAGGGTGCAAATTTATGGAGGTGATGTTAGACGGTTGTAATTCTCTCTCTCTCTCTCTCTCTCTCTCTCTCTCTCTCCTCCCTTCTCTCTCTCGCTCTTCTCTCTCTCTCCTCCTCTCTCTCTCTTGATTTCATTTTCTCTCTACTCATCCTGTTTTTCCACCCTCTCCTAATACTTGACTCATTGTGCAACAGAGGTTTTTCTTCCTGTTACACCTTTTTCAAACTTTTTTTCTGTCAATTTCCCTTCTGCGCTGAATGACCTCATAGTTCCCAGTACTCGGCCTTTGGCCTAAATTCCATTTTAAACCCTACAATCTCGCTGTCTGATGCACGATGCTGCCTACGCCAGCTGCGCGAGAGATATAGGAAGACTTATTTGCATGTAGTTCCGATTTTAAATACTAACCCCATCGTAAAATCAAATTAACGCAAGTCAATTACGGTAGCTTCAATACGGACTGTATTCACGACCACGTCTTGAATAATTTTCCTGAATTTCTAATGTTTCTCAGATTATCGTGGGGAACAGAGTCGGTCTAGTTTTCTCTCGCCCAGTTTTTCTGTTACAATTTATAATGTCTTTACACAATCTTCTTTAGCTGCTCATTCTTCGGATGTCGCTTCGGAGTCTTCTTGCTCATCCTGTTTTTATTTTCCAATGTCACAGCAGAGCCAGAGTTTTCATTGTTTCATCCTGAAATTTGGAGATGATTTCAATCTCTCTCTCTTCACTCTCGCTCTCTCTCTCTCTCTCCCTCCTTCTCTCTCTCTCTCTCTCTCTTCTCCTCTTTCTCTCTCTCTCTCTCCGGGGTTAAAGGAAATAATTTGGAGGGGCTGCCTTCGTAGCACCTTCCACGGGTCCTGTAGTTCTCAGGCTGCTGGTGTTGATGCTTCAAGATGGTATCCGCAACTCCGTATTTTCATCCTTACTTGTTTTAAGACGTAATGTGTCCTCTGTAGTTCTGGAGGAGGCTACGGCAGTTGGAGATTCATCTGCGCCATCGTTGACTGTATCGATACCGGTTGTCACCACCCACTCCTTTCATAGGGTAGTTAGTAATCTTCCTTCGTTCCCATTTATATACCTTAGGAGTGTGAGACGTAACGTGCTTACCGCGGTAATTGCTGGGGGGGACTACGGCCGTTCGCAGTTCGTCTGCATCGCAGTTAGGACCTTTTGTGCCCTCGGCCCCTTTTCTTAAGGTAGCTGGTAATTCCTTCTGCGGCTCCCATTGGTTCCGCAGTTCGTAACCCGTTATTAAAGCACTATGTACCGCACAGTTGGTTCTCCACCTGCACAATGTCGGCGCTAGGTGCTCCTGTGGTTACTCGTAGTGACTTTTCTCTCTCCTTATTTTCTCAACTTTTTTCCTGCTGCTTTCTGTTCTGTCTTTAAGGGGTTTTCAAGGTGGGTTCGACCTTGATTCCGTGTCTACTGGGAGTACTTCTTTCCCTCACTTGCTCCGGACTCCAGCCAGTCTAGGTTTAGTACGTATTGGTAACGGGGGTTAGTTGGATCGCGTTTTGCGACTTCTTCGCTCTTTATGGGTGTTGCTCGCCTATTATTGTCGTCCTGGTCTCGTGTCATAGTCACTGGTGAGTGCGAAGTTTCGACTTTCGCAGTCAATTGAGACTGGTTCAAGGTTAGGTCAGCGTCTTGGTTGGTACACGTTTGGCTCAACAGTATGGGAGTGACTCGCATGGGTGGGCGTTCATCGCCAAGGTATATTCGGCTCAGGTGTAATGTTATCGTCACTGGGTAGTGAGGGTATGCGCAGTCGAGTGACTAACCCTTAAAGGTTTTGCGGAACTGGTGACAGTTCGCTCTTGTGACTTTGTGAGTGGGTGGACGTCGCTCTTGTGACTTTGTGAGTGGGTGGACAGCGGTCGGACAGCAGGGGTTACATCATGATGTCTGGGGGGAGTGCGGGTTGCGCAGTCGAATACGACTTGCACAGGAGTTTATCATCTTCTTGTTGGTATATCGTTGCGTAATCGGATCAGTAGGCTCAGATATGATGGGATCTTTTATGTCGTTTCGTATCGAGCAGCGAGGCGTAGTAGGTTCCGGGTTCTGGGGTGCTGCTCTTGTTGGGGTTCGCTTTCTCCTTTTTCCTGTTTCGGTGTGGCCGGACAGGTCTGACAGAGGATAGATACCTTTGAGGAGAGACTCGTTTGCTAGTTGTGGGGTTTTTGTTTCTCTCTTTCGGCATTCCAGGCTCCGGAGGGATCTCGGTTAATTCAAGTAACGGTTGATACGTTGTATTCAACCAAACCAGCAGTCTCTCAAACATCAAGTAGGCTAGGCTGGTTTGGCGAGTCGGGCAGTTTTTGGGGAAGGACTTATGCTAGCATCACTTTTCTGTATGAGGTAGCGGGTAACTCCTCTGCCGGAGTTGACTTCCGGTTTACGAGTCAGTTGAAGTTTTTCTTTATTAGGTTCCTTCATTGATTCGTGTGGTAAGGGTTACGGATCATGAGGCTCGTATTTGGAAGACACCTTTCACAGCCTCTCTGTGTGGATGTGGTGAGAGTTGATGGGTGTTTCTCTGAGCCTGGACTGTTTGATAACCTCTTCACTTTGGTTTCGAGGGGGTTTGCATACCAGACTAACATTTTTGAGGGTCATGCTATCTTCTTGTCAATGAGAGAAGGGACTATTGTTAAATCATTGCCTCGGCGCTATCCGGACACTCATGAGAATGGGTTCTTAGTCAATCCAAGGGCGCAAGTATGCGCAGGGCTCCTCTTTGGCTTCCAGAGGAATGTTTCGCTGTTGGCGATTGTGTAGGTGGTTATTTGAGAGTAGTTGTGGTTTTTCACAACACCGTACCTTTAGGAATTTCAGTTTCTTCAGAGAGGTTACTCTCGGGGTCCCGTGACTCCCGTCGTTGCGGTAACTCAGTTTTATAGTTGGCTTGGTAGAGTTAGGGTGTTAGAAGTTTAGGGAAGCAGTGATAGTCGAAATGAACTTCAGGGTGTTAGAAGTTTAGGGAGGCAGTGATAGTCTAAATGAGCTTTATGGTGTTAGAAGTTTAGGGAGGCATTGATAGTCTAATGAACTCTAGTGTTTCTGTTGGTCAAGCTTAGACAGAGTGTATTGTCCCTTAGGCCCTTGAGGTTAGGCAGATCCCGGTGGTCATGTTGGAATAACTACTACTTCTTCAGCACAAGTCATCTACATCAGTGAGCAGTAGAGAACTGAAGGTCCTGCACACTCAACTTCTCCTCCATACATGAGAGGCTATATAGCCACATGGGAGGTTCACCATTTCCCCTCCATACATGAGAGGTATAGAATACCATATGGGAGGTTCTTCAGACTCAGGCGGTACCTAGGACTCGACACCGACGGTATGGTACTTCCTATGCAAGCATCCTCACTTACTGAGCTGCACAACCAGGTGAGGAGATTTTTTTTTTTTTTTTTTTTTTTTTTTTTTTTTTTTTTTTTTTTTTTTTTTTTTTTTTTTTTGCCTCCATGAATAAGAAGTATAGCTTATCACATGGGAGGTACTTCTGACTAGATAGTACCTTAGACTCAACACTGACGTTGAAGTACTTTCTTTGCAAACATCCTCACCTCCGAGTTAGATAACTAGGTGAGGATACATGCTTTTATACATGCTAGGTTGCTAATGAGTTACCTGCGTATGTTCCATGGACAGGTCGGGCTGAATGAGATTGACCCCGCCTCCGAGTAAATGTTGTTAATAGGGCTAATTCAGGTGTTCAGGGAGTGTATTGCAATATGAAGTTTTCATAATAAAACTAATATTGTAATACTTACCTGAACACCTGAATGATTCCCACCCTCCTCCCCACTTCAATTTGATAGTGAATGATTCAATTGAGGAATGAGGAGACAGGCCACTGGTGGCCGGTATTTGCGGCAGCGTTGCCAACGGTAACACAGCTAACTCATTTGACTAGATTTTACCTGCAGCGTTGGTAACACTGACAGTTAAAAATACCCACTTAGTGGGTAAATATCTGGGATATAGTTCGGGCTGGTCAGTGACCAGGGCTAATTCAGGTGTTAAGGTAAGTATTACAATATTACTATCTATTTCAAGGCCCATGACACCCTCCTTTTTTTATATAACTAATGAACTAGGCTTCTGATTAATGTGAAACCGAAACCACCAGAGTTTGAGACACCGACCTAATTAAGAAAAATGGATTCAAGCATCTACTCCGCATTATTGTCTTACTTTATATCGAGAAATGTCATCTCAATTTTGTGGCATGGTGAGAACGGAAATTAAGACCTGGCAACTAGGCGCAGAGAGACGTGTGTCGACCATGACGTGGGGCCCCGTGACGTTTACACCTGCCACGCCCCCGTTTCTGTATGGTTATGAAATAATATATAATTTGTAGTGAATTATACTGTTCTTTAATGGAATCTAAAATACTGATTGGTTATTATGTTTGAATAAACTCATTTTTAGCTTCACTTGTGGTTATTATTTAATTAATATGTAATTCTTAAGAAAAAGAAGACAGAAAATAAAAATCTCGGATGGCAGTCAGAGACTCAGAGAGGTGATCGTGTTAGGGAAGGTACAAGTCTGTTAGATACAGGCATTGACAAGGGCTCCTGCTGACACCTTGCTTACTGCCTACTATTGGTATTTCATTTTATGTCTAAAATGCTTCACCATTGTTCACAAGGTTGTCGTAATACTTTGGTGTTGCGACTCTTAACCCTCTTACGCCGAAGCGGTAAAAAAAAAATTGTCTCACGTGTGCCGGAGGTGTTTCAGAGTGAGCGCAGAAGCGGAAAAAATATTTTTTTCAAAAAATCACAGCGTGCTTAGTTTTCAAGATTAAGAGTTCATTTTTGGCTCCTTTTTTTGTCATTGGCTGAAGTTTAGTATGCAACCATCAGAAATGAAAAAATTATCATCATATATAAATAATGCGATATATGATAGCGCAAAAACGAAATTTCATATATAATTGTATTCAAATCGCACTGTGCGCAAAACGGTTAAAGGTAACAAGTTACTTTTTGTTGTTGTAATGTACACTAAATTGCAATCATTTTGGTATATAACACATTGTAAAATGATAAAAGCAACACAGAGTAAATATTATAAAAAAATAATGCATGAATTCGTAACGAGCGGACTAAACAAATATTTTTTTCAAAAATTCACCATAAATCTAAATATTGTCCTAGAGACTTCCAATTTCTTTCAAAATGAAGACAAATGATTGAATATTACTATACTGTAAGAGTATTAGCTTACAATTGCAGTTTTCGACCATATCTGACGAGTTAAAGTTGACCGAATGTCGAATTTTTTTATATATATATTTTTTATTTGCAATTATTTCAAAAATAAGAAAAGCTACAACCTTCAAATATTTTTTGTTTTATTCTACATAAAATTGCGCACATTTTCATATATAAAACTATGAAATGCCTAATATGAAACGGAGCAAATATTCCGAGAATGGTACGTACGCGAAGGGAAGGAAAGATTTTTTTAAAAATTCACCATAAATCTTAATATTTTGCTAGAGACTTCGAATTTGTTTCAAGATGAAGATAAATGACTGAATATTACTAGACTGTAAGAGTTTTAGCTTACAATTGCGTTTTCGACCATTTCGGTAGAGTCAAAGTTGCACCGAACGTAGTTTTTTTTCTATTTATCGTGATTTATATGCAAATATTTATCAAAAATGAGAAAAAGCTACAACCTTCAATTATTTATTGTTGTATTCTACATGAAAATTGCGCACATTTTTCATATATAAAACATTATGTAACGGATAATTTAAAATGGTGCAAACATTTACCACAATGGCCGTATGATTTTTTCGGAAGAGTTACCGCACGGACGTAAAGAAAATGTTATTTTTTTCATAAATTCACCATAAATCGAAATATTGTGCCAGAGACTTCCAATTTGTTGCAAAATGAAGGTAAATGCTTGAATATTACTAGAATATGAGCGTTTTAGCTTACAATTGCGTTTTTCGACCATTTCGGTAGAGTCAAAGTTGACCGAAGGTTGAAATTTTGACAATTATCGTTATTTATATGAAAATATCGCAAAACTGATTAAAGCTACAACCATGGGTTGTTTTTAGTTGTATTGTGCATGACATTGCGCACATTTCCATATGTAAAAACTTTTTATTAATAACGGTAATTTTTAAAATGGTGCAAATATTACCCCAACAATCACATGTATGATTTTTTTCGGAAGAGTTACCGCGCGGACGTAAGGAAAAAGTTTTTTTCATAAATTCACCATAAATCAAAATATTGTGCTAGAGACTTCCAATTAGTTGCAAAATGAAGGTAAATTATTGAATATTACTAAAATATAAGCGTTTTAGCTTACAATTGCGTTTTTCGACCATTTCTGTAGAGTCAAAGTTGACCGAAGGTTGAAATTTTGGCAATTATTGTTATTTATATGAAAATATCTCAAAACTGATAAAAGCTACAGTCATGAGTATTTTATTGTTGTATTCTAAATAAAAATGCGCACATTTTCATACATAATACTTCATGTAACGGCTAATTTACAATGGTACAAAAATTATGTCAAAGTTGACGAAATAATTTCTGAGATGTGTCACAGATACTTTTTAGTGAGGCAAGAAAGAAATTCGCGCTAGCGCGCCTGCGTAATGATTGTAAACAAAACAACACCTTGATCCGTGAACTCCCAGCATCCCCCAAGGCGCGTGATTCAAAAGTTTTAGGCTGGTAGGCCTATAAGTATTTTTCCGCGAATTTTAAAAAAAACTTTTGTAAGAGTTTTAGCTTACAATTGTGTTTTTCAACCATTTCGCTAGAGTCAAAGTTGACCGAAGGTTGAAATTTTGGCACTTATCGTTATTTATATGAAAATATTTTAAAATGATAAAAGCTACAATCATGAGTATTTTTTGTTGTATTCTACATGAAATTGCGCAGATTTTCATATATGATACTCCATGTAACGGCTAATTTAAAATGGTGCAAAAATTATGTCAAAGTGACAAAATAATTTGTGAGATGTGTCACTGATACTTTTTAGTGCGATAACAAAGAAATTCGCGCTTGCGCGCCTGCGTAATGATTGTAAACAAAACAACACCTTGATCCGTGAGCTCCCAGCATCCCCCAAGGTGCGTGATTCAAAATTTTCGCCTGGTAGGCTTATATTTTTCCGCGAATTTAAAAAAAACTTTTTATCGATGTTTAATATGTCCAATCGGCACCCAACAGACAATTTATATCGACGTTTAAAACGTCCAAACGGCGTTAGAGGGTCAAGTACCTCTTCAGCATATTGTGAAACTATGACATCAAATAGCTTTTATAGCTCACAAATACAAACCATTGTTTCACAAGCAATTATACTGTGTGTTATCTCTGCAGACATGTTGGAGTCTGTGGTAAAAGCGGAATGATCCCATTCACTTGTCATCCATATTGCTAGTTAACTTTGGTTACAGGGTAGTGTAAATTAATTATTAGTCTTCATGCAAATTATAATACGTACGTATAGTGATTTGTATGCATGAAAAATTAAAGTTTTATAATTTGTAGTGCTGTCTTTATTAATCATTATGTTACATTTTAATGACTGTAAAGGGCCATATTATTGTTCTATCATTATGCTTTTTAGTGTAGTGCCTGTTGCCTACCTAGATAGGACACCACTTATGGTTGTAAATTCATTGACCTATGACTGAATGACACTTTCAGGGCCGTGAGGGCAGCACTGAAACTGGTGGAGAAGACGTTAATATAAACCGTGGTGGTGTGGTGGGAGGTGGAATGTATCCATCCCACCTTTTAGCTGAAGCAGCACCTGAAAGTACATCTACTACTGTCACAAACCAGTCGGTGAGTAGAAATAGATGACATACTCTTCAAACTCTTCTTTAGCCTTGCAGTAATTTTTACTCATATGGATATGGTTTTGAATGAGTGGATGGTTGTTTTGATATTTTGGTTTTACTTTTTAATTTTTAACTTGTATAAATATTAAACTCTGAATGATGAAAACATTTAGACATTGGTGCATTCTCCCCACTAGTAGGCTATGTTTTACATATGTGTAATGTTTGTGTAGTTATCAGGAAAACAATTAAAATTGATTGTTAAATGGGATAAGTACCAATTTGGTATTTTTTGGCAAGCTCATCCATGATGCTTCAGTGTCACAAGGCTATAAAGCTCCTCAGTGGCGTGGTCGGTTTGGTCTTGGCATGCTACCACTGGTTCCATGCAACGTAAAGATGCCATATTGTGCGGGATCACAAGCTAAAAAAAACAAAAACTCTCAGAATACATGTACTTACCATATACTTGACACACTCAGGGTGAGGAGCTGCACTGTCTGCTGGATAAGGCCATTGTAACACAATAAACAAACAACCAAACAAGGACAACAACCACACTACAATTCAATAACTATACAACAAAAGACCACTGCACAAACAATCACTAACAACATCCAGAAAAACAATAACACGACAAGTCAATACACCACCTACAACATCAAGGAACCACAACTCACCAACAACACTCAACAACTCATCTACAACACAACAGAACTCACAAGCACAACAAATTTAACAACACAGGCACAACAACCTTCAAACATCAGTATCAACAACAATTCAAACAACAAATTAAAAAAACACAATATAACTGACCATCAATAATATTCAAGACTGCTACCAAAAAACTGACTCTCCACCACAGGCTCTGATCACAGACTGACTCGCTAACACAGCAACCACACCAGCAGACAACCCTGAACTCACCAAGAAGCAATATAATCGCTAACCATCCTTCCACCAATTACACTCTCTCTCTCACGAAAAGCCAAAAACATAAACACATACTACACAATCTTAACAGCAATACCAACCGTGAATCTCTCTCTCTCTCTCTCTCTCTCTCTCTCTCTCTCTCGTCTCTCATTCCCTCTCTCTCTCTCTCTCTCTCTCTCTCTCTCTCTCTCTCTCTCTCTCTGAGACATTGTCAATTGAAACAAACAGATCGTCCCTCCATATTACCTCCCCCATTACATTTGACAACGCCTCCTTACACTGCAACATCCACACTAAATCGCCTTTCGCAACACCCAAGGATGCTCGAAGGCAGGCCCTCTGGATCTCGTTTGAGGACCCGTGTACAATCTCTCATATACATCAGTATTCACTTCTTTCAAACCACTTTCATTCAAACTCCCAAGATCTCTCTCACTACTATCCTCCCAAATCTCATTCACTATTTCACCGACATCATCTAGCTCTGGTCCCAGTATCTCCCCTATTTCTGCTACCAAACCACTCATTTCATCCATATTTCTGTTAAACCCTTGCAAAGCTTCATCCATACTATCAATTATTTCTCTACTACTTGGTTCCCTTCCCACTGAAATCGCACTCACCTGTTAATTCAAACCCACACATGCTATATGTATCATTCATTCCCTCAAAGTCATACATATTACACGCCTTATCAACCTTTTGTACTCTTAACACTTAACACCCCTATCATGTAGTTCACGCTTCTCCCTTTTATTACCTTTCCTTACCTTCATCCGCTTTCTTCCATACTCAACCAACACTAATTGCCGATCTCCCAGACCCATTTGCTCACTGACGCTAGACTCACATTTATTCACTTTCAACCACTCACTTATCGCATTCTCCCAAACATAGTGTCACATACTAGAGGACCCACCTAACTGAATCCCCTTAACACCTAGTTTCCCAAATTCCCAGCCTGACTCATCCTCTTTTGCCTACACACACTCGCTACATGACCTTCCATTCCACGTTCAGCACACTTCGCACGCTGTTCCTTGCACATCCTAGCATAATGCCCATTCTTCCTGCAATTACCGCAAATCACATTCACACAAGTACCCTGACATCCACTCGCTATGTGCCCTGCCTGGCCACACCTGTAACATTTAATACCCCTATCTTTCTTACACTCACTTACCAATTGTCCCGTTTGGCCACACCTGAAGCACACTCCTAATGCCCACCGACATTTGTTCTTCTGGTGTCCTGGCTTTCCACATCTGTAACACTGCTGCTCTCGTTCACAACTAACTGATCTTACTCTTCCAATGCTTGGACTCCGATCTCTCTTAGGTTTTATTACACTTACATTACTTGCTCTCACACTCCTATCAACCACTCGCTCTGCCATTTGCCTTGGCCCTTCTAAAACTTTTCATACTCTAAAAAAAATCCCCTATGTCCATATTACCATATTACTCATACTGCTCACTCTCACTCCCACTACTTCCATTCTGACCTTTCTTACCCTTTTCTGAATATAACGAATCAACTTCCATACTAACATTCATGCTTTCTTACCCCTCTTCTTCCTACTTACTAATTCCCACTTACTACTATCAAAATCACTCTCATCCTGCACTTTGCTCTAAACTCTATTAGCATATTCATTCATTCTCTTCTTACCTTGCCCACCATCCTTACTAATCTTCTTCCCTTTAGCCCTTTCCTTACTCTCAACTCCCTTCTTAACCGTCTGCGCTGATCTATCCATATTCTGTACCTTCTCTTTCTTCTCTTCCTTTATCACAACCATATCACTTTCCTCACTCACGCTTTCATCCACTTGTTCTTTCACTTTCTTAATCGCTCCTGGCCCGTCACAGGACCCAGTAGGCCTACCTCCTACTGCTCCCTCTCCCATGAATCCCTTCATCATCTCATGCACTGCATTCATCATTACTCCAAATTTTTCATCCATTTTCTCAGCCATTCTCTCTTCCACTCCTTTCACCTCTTCTTTCATTTCCACTTTTGCACTCCTTAGCAGTCCTCTCATTTCCTCTAACTCGCTCTTCAGCTCCTCACACTACCCTCAACTTCTCATTCTCTACTTCCAATTGTCCTCTCACTTCTCTTTCCAACCTCAACTCCTCCTTCAGCCTCTCCACTTAAGTTAAACCTTCCATGCTCATTTTCCTTCACCAATCATACGACCCACCACACCAACCGTCCCGCAGCTGCCACACCAGCAGCCCCACGTTGGGCGCCAATAAATAATGTGGTAGGATCACAAGCTAAAAAAAACAAAAGCTCAAAACACATGTACTTACCTTATACTTGACACACTCAGGGCAAGGAGCTGCACTGTCCACTGGATACGTATGTAAATACACAGTTGTATAAAAGAAATTACCAAATTGTATCACACATAAGTCTTTCAAGCATAACAAGAGTAAGGAATTTGAGCATGCCAAATGGCACCTCTACATACAAAAGTCCCTACGTACGAAAAATTCAGGTTACGAAAGCAAAGACGAAGATTTTTTTGCTTCTGTGTACGAAAATAATTCAGGTTGCGAAAGGGTAAAGTCCGAGATTTGCCTGGGCCGCTGAGAACAATTTTAAAACTAGCACACCGCCAACTGAGTAGACTCGCCACCATCCTCCTGCTCTCCCATTGGTTCCTGTTGCTAGTCACCGCTGTAAGATCCTGCTCTCCTATTGGTCACCATCTGTCCCATCATGCCTCTATGTAAAGGTGTTCCTTGACCATTTTTTGCTGGAGCGTTATCGTAAACACCGGAATTAATTCATTCACATATATTTCGTTTGTTAACGTAAATTTGTGTAAGTGATTTTGCTTTCGTTGTACTGTAAGTTACTTTATCGTGTTGTGTGTGAACGTAATTACTTACGTTATTAGTCATGGGTCCCAAGAATGTTGCTGAAGTTCACGGAAAGAAGAGGATGTTTTCTATGGAGAACGAAGGTGGAGATAATCAAGAAGTGTTAATGTTTTCTGCCATTTGTTAATGTGTTTCGTAAAGTTTAGTGTTAATTTTTTCTGCCTTTTTTAATGTGTTCCGTAAAATTAAGTGTTCATGTTTTCTGCCATTTGTCCTCCTCCTCTGTCGTCACTTTCGGACATTGCCTCACTCGAAAGGTAAGTTTCCACATTTTACTACATACGTACGTACATGTACGTACAGTATTTCCTGTACCCTGTACAGTAATACACTTTATTTACAGATACAGTCATGGTTATGTTAGGTATTGAATGGTCCAAATTGTTGTATTTCATTGTTTATTGGTCACTTTAGCTTTATTATAAAATTTACTGTGGTGTTTTTGTAGGGCTTGGAACGAATTAGGCAATTTACATGTAAAACATAGTTCTAGATATGAAAAAATCAGGTTACGAAGGCCGCTTCGGAACGGATTAATTTCGTAACCTGAAGCACTACTGTACTTGGTAGAGACTTCTCAAGTGGAATACTATTTGAAAAAATGTATATATTTTCTAGTTAATATAAAAAATATTTTTGACTTCACACATTTTCTTTTTATAATAAGAATTCACACATTTTTTTTTTTATTACTAAGAATTATTCTAAAAAAAACAAAGGAGATGAGGCATAATTTTTGCTGTCTTGAAGTTGTAAACAATACCTGTTTTGCAGTGCAACGAACTAATGGTGGCTGAATCAAGTCGAACCATGGGAGTTCCCAGACCATAGAATGCCAGCTTTAGGAGGTCCAGCTGTATTAAAGCCTTATTTATTATTTTAGCCTTAGACTTCAAGGTTTTCAAAACCTAGCCTTTCTCTTGGCCAACATTGGTAATATTTTTATTTTCATTTTATGGTTTTTTTTTTCTCCCTTCATGTTGCCGCCGTAACTCCGAGTTGTTGTAAAACGAATATGTTGTTAAATGAGGAGTACCTGATAGCAATATGGCAAGATCTGTTTTATCCGCTGACTAAAATGTATTACATTCATGAACCTTCACCTTGAGGTGGACTCAGAATTAGGAGAGCAGCTGGCCCTCTTCTGAGTAAAGCTAGGACGTCAGAGTAACCTCTACCCCCTTAGCTTACATACTTTTTATGTCTTGTATGTCCATTCTGCCTTCAGACTACTGGTAATGTAATCGTTCTTTGTTTCTCAATGATAGTTTTATGAAAGTTAAAAGAGTGCTCATTCCATTTCTAGTGACTAGCATGGTATAGCAGAAGGAAGCCTAAGATTTTTACTATTATCTCTTCACCTTGTATTAAGGTGTCTAGTTTTAAAGAGCTATAGGGGGTGCAATGTACCTGAAGCACCCACCACTTTCAGTGGGTGGGTTGTGGTTTTATCTCAGTATTAGTGACAATGCTGTACAGTTGTTTTAATCTGGTGACACTTGGCTATACCGCCACACCGCTATAGGTTAAGATGAGCACCAACCATAGGCAGTATCCCAGTAGCTCTCTTATAAGAAAATGACAAACATTGTATTCAATGCTAGCAACTTTTCAATTTTATTTTATTACATATCTTATTATGTGGGAGTAATATACATATGCCCATTTCTACTGCCTCCTGTCAATGTAGGAATCTGCTATGTAATTACTTTGGTAAGTTCCTCATACAAAAATGACATTTTTATACTAAAATAAAATCGGAGCCCACCCTCCTACCCGCTGATGGACATGCCATGAACAAACAGCTTCTGCTTAGATTTGATCCTATTCTCCTGCTAGTGGCCAGAACTGGTCACCTACACAATACAGTGTTCCCCCCGTATTTGCAGGGGTTGGGTATCAGACCCCCCATGAATAGCTCAAATCTGCGAATTCTTAAAACCTCTCTTCAAATGCTTAGAACTCCCTATTTTGATAGTTAAAACACAAAAAGGGTAAAACTTCTTAATACCTGAGTATAGTTAAAACACAAAAAGGGTAAAACTTCTTAATACCTGAGTTTTTAAATAGTCTCATTATAAAAATTGCATTTATCATGAAAATATGAAAATACTGTAATATGTGTATGAATATTTCCCAGTGAAAAATACCCCCAATAGGTGAATTTTCCACAAATAATGGGTATATACAGTCCATAGAAAAATCTGCATATAGGTGAGTCCACAAATCATGAGTCTGTGAACAGTGGGTTCGACTGCAGTTTGAAGTGTTACCCTCAAAATTTTGAATTCAAGCTGCCATATAAGTGGGACTTATAGCTATGTAATTACTTTGTTAGTATATACAAAAACTTTATAAAATTGTCTTTTTTCACCTCAGCAAGTAGAGATTGACTGAATTAAATCCCTCAGGTGTTGAATTATTACACCTATGGCCTCCTCCTGAAGCTTGTCTTTTTCCAAGAAATTAAGTGCTTTAGGAGTTTTGTAACAGTTATGACTGTTAAGATTGTCTCCTTTTTTTTTTCTCTCTCTCTTTTCTTTTGTTTCTGCCAGATGTGTTGGCAAACCACATAGTCTTAGCAACCAAAAGTCCCATACCTAAGGCTCCAAAGCTGGACTCCTCCTCCCAATCCTTCCAGCTAAGACCAAGTTTTCAAGCATGACCTCATCCCACCCCACTTTGCTATTTGAAAATTTTTTAAAAATGTTAGAATACATACATTTGTTAGTTCAGCTTCAAATGCTTCTGTCTGCCTTTGAAAAACACTTGCAAGGCAAAGTATCCCATTATTCTTCATCACCATATGTAGAAAGCAGAAACCTTTCATGACAGGTTGTTTTTTTTTTTTTTTTTTTTCAAAGGATTGCTGGTTGCTAACTAGTTAGCAATGAAAGAACATATACATGTGTAAAAGCCTTTGTTGGGACCATTTCCATGTGATTTGTGTTTTAAAGACATCATTACTCTAGACTTACAGGAAGTATATCCTAAGTGGTAGGGAAACATACCTCATGTTCACAATTATTTTTTATTTCCATCTTTTAATTGAGAATCTCCCTTAAGATTGAAAAAGAAACCCACAAAATCACTGTGTAACTTGTTTACTTCTAATTATTTACATTTAATTTTACTCCACACTCGAGTACTTTCAGGTCCTATCTGTGGCCTATTTTCAAGAGATGATTGGGTTGTTAACCTGGGTCAAGGCCCAGGCTGACAACCCAAACATCTCTTGAAAATTAAATGGAGTAAAATTAAATGTAAATACTTAGAAGTAAACAAGTTACACAGTGATTTTGTGGGTTTCTTTTTCAATCTTCAGAAGAAAACTGAAAGAAGTTTTTGTTTGGTTAATCTCCCTTAAGATAGTATTTATAAGCATAGATCATGGTTTGAATATTGGCAACATAAAAAGCAATATACGTACTAACATCAGTACCCTCATTCTTTGCCTCAATCTCCATCCTTCTGTTTCTCTTATTATGTGGTATTTAACCTATTAATTTTCTTCCATATGAAAATCCCACTTAGACCAGAAGGTATGCAATGCTTTCTTGAGCTGTGCAGTTCCACTTACTCCATTGTTGATATTCAACCTGACAACTAGATCAGAATTGTTGGCATATGTAAAGCATGTTTGTGTATAATAAGAATTTTCCTTTTATCTTTGAGATTTGCAATAAGCTGCTGGGCATTGTTTTGCATTTCATCAACATGTACTGTACTGCACTTTAAATACAGCATTTAATATGAAAGATATTAAAATCTTCCTTGAACTCTAGATTGAATATTAGCATAATTGTTCAAATCTGTTGTCTCCTTTTGTATGCATTTAAGGAAATGAGGCTACAGACAAAATAGTGAAATCAGCATATTATTTAACTAGATCAGATATAGTGAAAAAGGCAAAGATGATTTAGGTGGAAGGACCCAGAATTTCAACACACTGGAGGGAAAAACAGATATTGTATATGGTGAAGTTGATAAGGAAAAATGGGAAAGATTTGAAAGTGTCAACTAATTGATAGGAGAAAATGTTGAAAATAAAGCTCAAAAGAGTAGTATGAATGTACTATGGGGACAGTATTTTGAAAATCTTCAGAATAAAGAATTTGTACTTATCATTTAAGAAAATATTTTTTGAGGTAGCCCTATGTGAGTAGAAATGTGACTGTGGATTTGTTTGATTAATTTATAACCAAACAGAAGAATCAGAGGAGTAGGGATTAGAAATTTTTACTTCAAAAGGTGGAAGAGTGGGATTGAAAGGCAAGGTTGATAAATTTCATGTGCCAAATGATGCTTGCCATAACTGGAAAAGAAGGAAAGAATAAAATCACTGCCAGAAACATGACCATATGGATGCTGTGGGAGAGGTGTGTTGGTGAACTTATTACTACAGGCATTCCCGAGTTACTCCAGTCTAACAGCTTGATGATAAGTGAAAATTGCAGATAACTGAAAATCAGCGATTTATGACGCTCATGGCACCAATAACAGGATTTTGGCACAAATAACTGGTTAATGGCGTATCTGTTAGTTATGTATTAGTGCTAATAACCGGAATTCGGTGCTTATGGCGCCGAAAATCACTGGTTTTCAGCTTTAGACAAGTGCCATAAAAACAGATCGTTGATAACCAGGGACTGCCTCTAACTGTGCATTGAATGTAACATGATGTGTTGAGATGCACAGGATTACAAAATTTTGAGTAAAAGATGAACTCCAATCACACCTCCGCTATGTTGTGGGCCTTCCCGCCAGTGTTTATTTTGCTATTTATCTATCTACTATTGCTGCTATTCTGGACTGATTACATACTCATATCCTGAGGAGTTACTTTCCCAAACCATGTCTGTTCATCTCTGTGCCATATGTCCCATATTAACTTCCATATGCAACATGCCTCAGCCATCAATTTCAGTATTTTACAGTTAAACCTCTTCAGATGTTCCCCACTTTATTTTTAAGTATACGTACCCATGTCTCCTTAGTGTACACATCCCTCATTCACTGTGCACTTCGCCATTATGATTATCTCCCACAGTACCATGTGTTACATTTGATTCACAATACATACCACATTCAGGTCTTCCACAGTATCCACAAAACCACTTTCCAGACTTATTTTATTTCTACTATACGTACTATATGGAATCTGATTGAAATGGATTAGGTCCTGACTCCTAAGAAAACCATAGACAATTTTTTTTTTTTAAGATGAAAAGTTGCATGGACAGAAAAAATACCAGTAAAGTATTCTAAACCTTGAATAGAAAAGATACAAAATAGTCACTGAATTGAGAAACCCAACGATTGATTATGGTACTTGTACAGAAGAATGAGAGGTGTTGCTGATTTTAATATTAAAAGGTTTCCTGTTTCATTTAGCATTTGCCTATGGAATCAGGTACAAAGATAGTATGGTTAGAAAAGACTTGACCACCTTGTGGGGAGCGACATAGGATGTAGAGAATTATAAATAGGTACTGATTGGTTAAATTGGCTTTGTTTTAATCACCTTAAGAAGACAACAAAGACTTGTATAATGCCAGTACAGTAGTGCAAAGTTTGTCAACTGGCATGAAGATTGAAATAAGAACCCAACTGTTTTAAAGTCCTTAAAGTAATTTGAGCCATCAAGCTTGAAGAAATAAGAACAACCCCAATGTTGGTGGAAATAAAAATTAGCTCAGATTCCACTGAATTTTTATCAAATATTATAATTTATTTGGAGAGTATATGGAGATATTGATAGAATATGTGTTGCACATATTGGAGTTGTGGTACTTAGTTTGACTTTATGTTATGGTGTCTCCCTTTACTATGTACTTAGGATAAGAGTTTAAAGATGGAGAAAAATGTCAATTTTGGTGATTTAGTTCAGATATTAAAGAATGGTTAGTTTTAAAGAAAGAAATATGGAGGCTGAATCGTAAGGAACAGAATAATTTCAAGATTTTATATGTAACATTATCTAGGAATTGTCCTTGATACAGAAATATATAGTATGGTGTAGTGGTTTCAAAAACTTGTTTTTGTTCAACTCAGTCATAACTTTACTCACTTTCATATGTATAGTTATACATATAGTACTGTACTGCCAAATTAAGCTGCTTTTTGTGTGATAATACAGTTCTTTAGTAATTTGATGATACATCCAAAAACTAAGCAAACTGGTTTTTCATGGTTGAGTGCATGGACGTTCTTGTTATCGCTTAAAACATTTTTCAACTCTGTGAAATGCAAAACATTGTTGTGCTTCTTGTTGTTTAGTAGTCATTCTTAAAATTGTTGAGAACAAATTCCACCCATTAAAAGAAAAACTTGGTTGTATGCATCCTCCATCATTTCAGTATTCATGTTTTTCTCTTGATTGAAAAGGCTAAAGAAGAGATGTTAAATTGATGGTTTTTGGAAATGTATACTAGTACCGTATAGCAATTTTAGCTTAGAATTTTCTTGATATTTTAGTTTACTCCGGCTGAAATTGTAGGTAAGTTAATTGTTTTTTATTTTTTGCTTCCTCAAGACTTGTTACCCCACTTCATCTCAAGCTGTATTACACTCCTTACATTATGTTGTATATGCTCATGCACTAAGAACAACTTATATATCATTTTTTACCTGCTGAAGGTGATGACAGGATACTTTTCAAAGTAGTCAAGAAGTATTGGTGGGGTATGAGTTGTTATAATGTGGGCTTCCTGGAAGATGCTGGTAAATCTGCTTTAACTTTGCCTTTGTAGTTTATGGTATACGTACTGACCAGAACACTCAAGAATTGTTCATTTTCATGTGTCAGTTTCAAGTGATTTATATAATCGTTTTGTTATTGTAAATATGTTCCTACACAAATACAAACCCTCGGTCTTTGCATATGGGATTAACTTTCAGTGAGCTGGAAGTCCAACCGTTACACTTTTTGCAAGGTGTTACTGTTATGGTAACAATTAGTGAAGGTAGGGGCGGAAGTACATACTGCCCACCTAGTCGGTGTGTGCTTAAATCTATGCAGTTTACTTTTGGCCACAGTCTCGATGAGACATGCATTCTTTCTCTACCTGCCGTTCAGCTTTCTCTTCTGCATTTGGATATTTTTGTTTATAACATGCACATGTGTTTCTGTCTGTATAATGATATATGTATTCACTTCTCGTGCTACAATTCTACATAAGTTTTGAAGCCTTATATATCATTTTTAACATGTTTTCTGTATATGTTGAAATTAAATTAACTGTATGTGGTGTAACTACTATATAACATAGTACATACAGATTGCACCAGTATTTTTCTCTCAGGATAAGAAAATAGTTTACACAGGGTGACAACTCTTCGTTATGTCTCTGACATGTTTTGCTAGTCCATTAACTAATTCATTTTATTAATCCAGCAAGGCTGAACAATGTCAACTCATGATCATGGAGGTCTTAGTGACAAACACTGTGAATTACTTATTGCCTTTGCATATTATGTTTTCAAAAATATAAATAGAATACAGGCAGTCCCCGGTTATTGGGGGGTGTGTGTTCTGTTCTTAGCGGAGTAGTGATAAGCAAAAATCACCACTAACTGAAACTCGGTGATGTACGGCGCTTATGGCGCCAAGTTTCAGTTTTGGGGCCGATAACTGGTTAATGGCGCCTCTTTTAGGCATGAAGTGGTGCCATAACTATTATCGGCACCTTATGGTGCCGATAACCAAAACTGCCCGTTATGGCGCCATAAATCGCCGCGCTAGACAAGCTCCATAAAACCTGATCGCCATTAACAGTCTGCCGTTAACCAGGTGCTGCCTTACACAAAATTTCCATACTGATTTTACATTGAGAAGTATGAAAACTTAAACTAATTGTAGTATACATACTAGTACGTATGTACTTCAGAAATTAAAGTTTGTGAATGGGTATTGCATCTTGTAAAAGTATATGCACTAACTGTAGGGGCTGTAATTACCTTTGTATCATATTTATGCGTGTACAAAAATAAAAATTATATTTTTAATGAAGATTTTACAGACAGTCTCTGGTCCATTGGCAGGAGTTCCTTTCTCAGCAGGTTATTGATAAGCAAAAACCACCATCAACCAAAACTGGTGCTTTATGGTGCCGATATCTGATTAATGGTACTGATAACTGGTTAATGGCACCTCCTTTAGTTATGTGCTTTATGGCGCCGATAACCAGAACTCGGCACGTTCTGTCACCATAAATCATCCATTTTAGTGCTATAGAACCTTATTGCTTTAAAACTTATAAATTTACATAATAAAGTAAACTTCAATACTTTTGCAGGGATTTGCAGTGTTTCTGGAGGATTAGCAAATGTTTGCGCTATTGTGAAGAACTCGTGTATTATAATTAAGGCAGCCCCAGGTTATTGGCAATCCGGTTTCAGATTCAGAGGGCTTGTCTAGCGCCATAAAAGCAGCATTTTATGGTGCCATAACACGCCAAGTTTCAGTTATTGGTGCCATTGTTATGGGGGATCTAGATGACTAAGTATCTTGTTTATAATCTGGTTCTGTTTGGATTAGTAGATCTAAATCCTTCCTTCTCTCTGGCATGGGGAGAGAGTGACTGGCTATGAGCAAGTCAGTTGGTTATTTTTAGCTTTATAGTCTCCGACACCAGGTTCATGAGTCCTTTTCAAATCAAGGATATTTAATTCCCTTAATTTGAAATGCAGAGAAGTCTGACATTTGAATATCTATTGCCCAAGAGATCAGAGGTACGGTCTCTTTCCTTTGCTCTTTCATGACCAGGAAGAGACTAACCAGGTGAGCCGAACTACCAGTCAGTTCTGAGAGAAGGCCAAAAGAAAAAGTGGCTGCCATGCTCAGCAACCGACCCTTGTGACCGCACCATCCCCAAACATAAGTCTTCCATATGTAAAGACTGAGGGTTTGTATTCATGTAAAAACAAATGACAATTTTTAAAATTAATTTGTATGTTTCCTAACATATAAACCTGAGGTCTTTACATAAAGAGTCCACCTCTTTCCACCCCTCATTCTCACCTGGGCCAGGTAAACTGCATAGTGCACTCAGAGCAGGTAGGTGGTACTTCTGCCCTTACCTTCAGTAACTGTTACCGTAACCACCTTGCACAAAGTTTAACGGCCGGATTTCCAACTCGCTGAAAGTTCATCCTATATGTAAAGACCTTAGGTTTGTATGTTAGGAAAAATACAAATTATTTTTAAAATTTGTCTTTTTTTAATTATACTGATTTTAATTTCAATGTTAGTGGCAATAGAGTTGTTTTAATGCCCACCCATTACTTTAAGCGTATTCTGTTGCAGCAAGTGTCTTCTTTAATGTTTCAGAATAAGAAGTTCCCCTTTCTACCTCTGTGAATATATATCTGGGTCCTTGGGTGTGTCTGTTGGTAAAAAGGGGACATTCTTTGCATGTCTGATGTGTGAATAACTCCAGCAGTCTATTCTTTAGAAATTTGTGGCTTGACTTCAAGATTTCCTTTTGGAGTTAGGTGTTTCCGATATATGGCTCATGAGTTTCGAGATAGTATTTTTTATTACTATTAATTTAGTTTTCTTGATGCAATGCTACTTCTGCTCATATTCTGAAGCTCTCAGGCAGTCTTTTTTAACCTTAGATTGTGGCAAGATGTAGCCAATCTTTGAGTGTGAGTCCCCTGAGTACCACCTGCTCCCAAGCTGTTGCTATTCACTGATACCTCAGAAGAGGGTTTGGTTGGCCACAGGTCAGAATTAACTGCGCCAATTATGTGATCATCAGAGGAATCAGAAAGCCACATCAGCTTATTAGAGCCCTAGGCAGTCCTCTTAAACTTTCAATCTTTTGCCCAGCTTTTGACAGGCTGAATTGTTGTTATGGTGTCACCCAGTTGTACCACAGTAGCATAATTTTGAAATTAGGAAGGCTCACCCTCTTTGTTTTTGTTGAATATAGAAATCTTTCACTAGTTGGAGGAGCATAATGTAAGGTTTGCCCCAGAAAACTCATCATCAACTGACCCATTCAGTTACAAAAAGTATATTTTAGCATCAGGTGGTCTCTTTGTCCTAAGGTGTGTAGGATTTTTGTAGTGGAAACTTTAGGACATACATCTAGTCGACATGTTTGTGATTAACAGTAACATTCGGCTTCCAAATTACAGGCAGTCCCTCGTTCTCGGCAGACTCTGTTAATGGCTATCCGGTATTATGGCGCTTGTGTAGCCCCATAAAATTGGCGATTTATGGCTCCATAACTTGCTGAGTTCTGGTTATCTGCACTGTACGTCGCCAATAATTATAGAGATATGGTGCCGTAACATACATAACAGAGGTGCCGTTAACCTGTTATCAACGCAATAAGCACCATAAATCGCTGAGTTTCAGTTAATGGTGGTTTTCACTTAATAGCACCCCAGGATAACCTGGGACTGCCTATATTGCTCTGCGCTTCTGGACCCAGTAGTATGAAAAATGGAGGACTAATGTTTATACATGTTTACGTAAATTATTGTATTTGTCAGACCACCCAAGACTTCTGCCATTGTGAAAAACCCAGTGTGATGACAGTCATATTTCTGTTAACTGCTGTTGGAATCTGTCGCTCCTCTAGTTACATGCACAAGCTAACAAGCTATGCGTCTTTGAGAGAAGGTTTTCAGCAGAAGCTGCCGTGGCCATTGCTATGCCAGGGAATGCAGAAGCTTCTTGACTTTATTAGGCTAGGTGGTTTTGTACATGCAACTTCCCCGCAGATATATACTTAGCTATGTCTCTGACGTCCCCGACAGAATTTCAAATTTCGCGGCACACGCTACAGGTAGGTCAGGTGATCTACCCTCCTGCCGCTGGGTGGCGGAACTAGGAACCATTCCCGTTTTCTAATCAGATTTTCTCTGTCGCCGGTTCCAGCAACACCCGTTGTTGGTTCCTCCTGCTTTGGATTTTGTTTTCGCTTGCCGTGGATCATTTTTGGACTGTCTTTTGGTGACCTATCGGATCGTTGGCTTGGCATACGCTTTTGTGGACTTTTCTTTGGATTTGCTTTTTACTGTTCTCTCACGATGTCAGACGTTAGTACTGTGTATAGAGTGTGTGCGATGGATGACTGTAAGGTGAGGCTACCGAAGGGTTCGGTAGATCCTCACTGTATGCATGAGTGTCGGGGAATGATTGCTCTATTAATAATCCTTGTGCTGAATGTGAGGGTTTGAATGAGGAAGAATTGAAGTCTCTTTCTTCTTATCTGAGGAAGTTAGAGAAAGACAGAGTTAGGAAAGCTTCATCTAGAAGCTCCAGTAGGTCTCGCACTAACGAGCTAGTTGAGGATATTTTAGACCCTAACCCTAATGTAGTTGTTGCACCTTCTCCAGTTTCAGCCCCTTCTCCCTTCATCGAACCTGCGGATTCGTCTTTTGAGATGGCTGACATGAAAGCTGCGATTCGCAGGATGGAATTGCAGTTGCTTGCAATGGAGAAAGGTAAGAGTGCTGTGGAAAGTGATTTGTGCAGTGTTCCCAGTGTAGTGGAGGGGGCGTCTTATCAGCTCCGCAACGCTCCCAGGTCTAGACCTCTTCCAAACTCCCAGGCCCAGTGGAGGAGGAATGTATGGAGTTCAGCTGAGGAGTAGCACCCTTTGAAGAGATCCTGGAAGGCTCCCAGGATTGTTTTGAACTCCAGCCCGGAGCGCTTTCCTGAGGAGTCTCCATATGACACGAAGAGAGCCAGGAGATTCCAGGACAGCCTTTCTTCTCGTTCGGCTCTTCCCTCTTCTCCGAGGCCTCGCTCCCCTTCTTCTGGAGGATTTCAGGAGAAGTCTACTTAGCTCATTCTTGTGGGCCTTCAGGAGCAACTGACGACTTTGATGGGCTCTTTGGATAATGATCCCCCTCATAGGAAGGACATCGCGCTTCCGGTCTAGAAGTCAAGACCTCTCTCGGGACAGAAGATCTCCCTTCTCGCAAGGAGACGCTTCTCGGGAAAGGAGCCCTCCTCCGAGAAGCTCAAGGCGCTTGTCTCCTGACAAGAGCTCCTCTCTCCGCAAGCGCTCCTCTCCCCTGGTAGGCGCTCTTCTCCTGCTAGCCGCACGTCTTCTAGCAGGCGCGCTCCTCATGGTAGGCGCGCCTCTCCTAGCAGGCGCTCTTCTCCTGCTAGATGCTCTTCTTCCAGCAGGCGCTACTCCCCTGGCAGGCGTGCTTCTCCTGACAGGCGCTCTCCTCCTGGTAGGTGCGCCTCTCCTCGCAGGCGCCTTACTCCTGGTAGGCGTTCTTCTACGGACAAAAGCGCCTCTCCTACCAGACGTTCTTCTCCCTGTAGGCGCTCCTCTCCTGTCAGGCGCTCTTCTACTTCAGGACGTGTTCCCCCTGGCAGACTCGCAGGGGAAGTGGCCTCTTCTCAGGAACGTCTTCTAGCGGCAGTGGAGGAAGACCTGGAGGACGTCTCGGAGGAGGAAGCCCCCAGAGCCGCAGGTTTGTCAGATTACAAACTTTTAGCGGCCTTGTTGGTGCAGGAGTTTGGAGACTCCCTTAGTTAGCTCAGCTGCTCCTCCTTCTCCCCGATCGCTTTTCTCCAGCACCAAGGCCTCGAAAGGATCCTCCTTCCTCAAGATGCGTCCCACCATCTCTATGAAGAAGGCCTTGCAAGGATTTGGGGAATGGCTACGGTCCAAGGAGGAGGCAGGCAAGACGGTCTTTTCTTTTCCTCCTTCCAAGCTCTCGGGCAAACCATGGCATCTGGTATGAGACAGGAGAAACCGATGGGGTTGGGAGGGACTCCCCTCATCGGCGGACGCGGACTGTCCACGTTGGTGGATTCCTCCAGAAGACATTCCCTGGCTGCTGCTAAGACGATGTGGGGCATGAACGAGTTGGATCATTTCCTCAAGGGACTTTTTAGAGTGCTAGAAGTCTTCAACTTTTTGGACTGGTCCCTTGGGGCTCTGGCGAAGAAGACTCAAGATCCCGAGTTCCTAGGACCAGAGGAACTCAACAGCATACTGTCTTGTATGGACAAGGCAGTTAGAGACGACTCGGGGGAGATTGCCTCTCTCTTTGGAGCAGGACTTTTGAAGTAGAGAGCGGTCTACAACTCCTTCCTCACTAAATCTGTGTCTCCTGTTCAAAGAGCTTCTCTTCTGTACGCGCCCCTTTTGAACCAGCTGTTCCCACAGAAGTTGTCAATGGATAGTTTCCCACCCTCCTTGGCAAGAAGGCGGACCGACCCGAGATCTTTTGGTTGGCACAGTCATCTAGGAAGGTGAGACCAGCGGCTTCCTCCACCAGGAAAGAGAAGTTTCCTGCTCAGGAGCCCTTTCGAGGGGGCCCTTCCCAGAGATCTTCATTCAGAGGCCGCAGACCCAAGAAGCGGGGTAAGTCATCGATCAGACCCTTCAAGAAAGCTAAGTGAGAATCAAGTCCTCCCGACAATGGTAGGTGCCAGACTCCTCAAGTTCGCAGAAGTCTGGGCACAGAGAGGGGCGGACAGCTGGTCCCTCTCTATTTTGAGGAAGGAATACCTCATCCCCTTCAGAGAAAGGCCTCCCTTGACAACAACTCCAAGGGAGTTATCAGCCAGGTACAAGGGCCCTGTTCTGCAACTGACCCTTCTTCATTTGGTGGACCAGATGTTGGAGGAGGAGGCAATAGAGCCAGTTCAAGATCTCCACTCCTCGGGATTCTACAATTGCCTGTTACTCATTCTGAAGGCCTCAGGGGGGTGGAGACCTGTTTTGGACGTAAGCGCCTTAAACTTCTTTGTCGAGAAGAGGAAATTCTCAATAGAGACGACCTCTTCGGTTCTCGCTGCGCTTCGTCCAGGGGACTGGATGGTGTCCCTGGACCTTCAGGACGCGTACTTCCATGTACCCATCCATCCGTCATCAAAGAAGTATCTGCGGTTCATGGTCCAAGGAAAGATTTTTCAGTTCAGGGCCTTGTGCTTCTGCCTGTCGACGGCCCCTCAAGTTTTCACGGGTCTCATGAAGAATGTAGCCCAGTGTCTGCATCTGGAGGGGTGAGGCTCTCATTGTACTAGACGACTGGCTAATTCGTGCCGAGTCGAGGGATCGATGTCTGGAGGACTTAGACTTAACTTTGAAGATGACCCAGTCCCTGGCCTGTGATCAACCGGGAGAATCCCAGATGGTTCCCAGTCAGAACATCGTCTATCTGGGGATTCAGATGGATTCTCGGGATTTTCTGGCTTTTCCATCCCGGGAAAGAAAAGAGCGATGCTAGGAAAAAGTGACAGCCTTCCTAGGAAAAGAACGGTGTTCCGCGAGGGAGTGGATGAGTCTTCTGGGGACACTTTCCTCTCTGGAGCAGTTCGTTTCCCTAGGAAGACTACACTTAAGGCCCCTTCAGTTCTACCTGAGGCGGATGTGGGACCAGAGTTCGCAGGACCTAGCGAACACCTTCCCGATCCTGGAAGGGATCAAAAAGAACCTCGGTTGGTGGCTCAACCCGCTAAGACTCGACGAGGGAATGTCGCTGCTAAAGCCGAACCCGCGCCTAGTGTTGTTCTCAGACGCTTCAGAGTCGGGATGGGGAGACACTAGGGGCGAAGGAAGTGTCAGGCACCTGGAAGGGGGAACAGGTGACCTGGCACATAAACAGAAAAGAGCTGGCAGCAGTATTTATGGCCCTTATAGAGTTCAAGCCAGAAGTCATAGGATCAATAGTTCAAATAAACTCAGACAACACCACAGCTCTGGCATACATAAGGAAACAGGTAGTAACTCATTCCTTCTCCCTGTACGAAACAGCAAGGAACCTGTTGCTGTGGGCAGAGGAGAGAAACATCAAGCTACTAACCAGGTTTGTGCAAGGGGAGGGGAACGTGAGGGCGGACCTGCTGAGCAGGAGGGATCAAGTCCTCCCCACCGAATGGACTCTCCATCTGGATATTTGCCAGAGGCTGTGGAATCTTTGGGGCAGACCGAACTTAGACCTGTTTGCCACACACTGGAACAGGAGGCTGGACAACTATTGCTCCCCCATCAAGGATCTGAGGGCAATAGCTGTAGACGCCCTCCTCCTGGACTGGCAGACTAGATGGGTATGCGTTTCCCCCATTCAAGATTTTGGGGGAAGTACTAAGGAAGTTCGCTGCCTCAGAAGGGACGAAACTGACTCTGATCGCCCCCTTTTGGCCTGCTCAAGAATGGTTCACAGTGGTACTGGAATGGATGATAGATTTTCCCAGATCCCTTCCACTTAGGAGAGATCTGCTCAAACAACCCCACTTCGACAGGTTTTTCACAAAACCTCCCCACTCTCAACCTGACTGCCTTCAGACTATCGAAAGACTTGTCAGAGTGAGGGGCTTTTCGCTCAAGGCTTCTAGGTGCTATCGCCAGAGCCTGTAGGACTTCTAACTTGCGAGTCTACCAGTCGAAGTGGGAGGTGTTTAGAAGATGGTGCAAGACGCAGAAGGTATCCTCATCCAATACCTCTGTGGACCGATATGCTGACTTCCTCTCTTTTTAAGGAAGAAGATTGTAATCTAGCCGTGCCAACAATCAAGGGATATAGGAGCATGCTGGCCGCGGTTTTCAGGAACAGGGACCTGAATATCTCTGAGGATAAAGACCTTCATGATCTTATCAGATCTTTTGGAACAGCGAAAAAGAAGACATCTAGGCCCCCCAGTTGGAACTTGGACGTTGTCCTGAAGTATCTGATGTCAAATAAATTCGAACCTCCTCAAGCGGCTTCTTTCAGAGATCTTACTAGGAAGTCTCTGTTCCTTATGGCTCTTGCTACTGCTAAAAGAATTAGTGAGTTGCAGGCTTTGGACGGCAGAGTGGGGTTCAAAGGGGAGTCAGCGATCTGCTCCTTTAAATCCTTATTCTTAGCCAAGAATGAGAATCCCTCTAAACCCTGGCCCAGAAGTTTTGAAGTAAAGGGGCTCTCGTCTTTAGCGGGAAAGGAGTTAGAGAGATCCCTATGCCCTGTCAAGATCTTGAAATTCTGTTTAGAGAGGAAGAAGCAGCTGAAGGGCAACCTAGAGTGTCTCTGGTGCTCAGTCAGAGATCCCAGAAGGCCTATTTCAAAGAATGCACTGGCATTCTTTATGAGAAGTATCATAAAAGAAGCACATCTGGCGTGTGGAGAAGAGCAGTTTAGGCTCCTTAGAGTGAAAGCGCATGAAGTGAGGGCCATTGCTACATCTCTGACCTTTCATAAGAATATGTCACTGCATGATCTAGTTGCGTCTACATTCTGGAGATGCAATTCAGTGTTTGCTTCCCACTATTTGAGAGATGTTGAAGTGACGTATGATAAGTGCTTCTCTTTGGGGCCTTACGTATCTGCGGATTCAGTGCTGGGACAGGGTGCTTAAACTAGCCCTTTTTAATTTAGCTATTCTTAATTTTAAGTTGATATTGTGTTTTTATGGTTGTTTGGAAGAGGAGTTAGGTTGTACCCCCTTTCAATTGTTAGTTCTAACACGGGTTAGAATTGGTCAGGTGGTCGGGATTGGTTTTGTGCTCCTTGAAATTGCCAGAGGTATAGGTTCTGTCATGTAAGTTGGTTAGCCCCCATTGACAAGATCCATAAAGGTTCTGTCTTGTAAGTGGGTAAGCCCCCATTGACAAGATCCAGAAGAGCTCTCAGTCTGAAGCTCTTGAGGCAAAGCAGACTCATAGACAGTATCCATGAAGTCTTCTGCCCAATCAGGTAAGAACCAAGGTTTTTATAATCTACAACATATGTTGTTTCCTGTTTTTTATATATTTATTTAGCTGTCTCTTACCCTCCACCAAGGGTGCCAATCAGCTAAGTATATATCTGCCAGGGAAGTTGCATGTACAAAAATGATATTTTTCTGATAAAATAAAGTTTTGTACATACTTACCCGGCAGACAGGTGGAAGAGAAAATCTGATTAGAAAATGGGAATGGTTCCTAGTTCCGCCACCCAGCGGCGGGAGGGTAGATCACCTGACCTACCTTTAGCGTGTGCCGCGAAATTTGAAATTCTGTCGGGGACGTCAGAGACTATAGCTAAGTATATATATCTGCCGGGTAAGTATGTACAAAACTTTATTTTATCATAAAAATATCATTTTTCAGCAGAAGCTGCAGGAGCCATTGCTTTGCCAGGGAATGTGGTAGCTTCTTGACTACTATGCTAGGTGGTGTTTATTCTTTTAGTGCAATTTACTGGGAAAACACTCCTCAATGGGTTCCAAGGGGTTCAGCACACCTGGTAACTCTTCCTGACTTATAAAATCTTTTGTAAGGAAACGAAAGCCTCCGACTTGATAGATAAGTTATTATTTAGCAGTCAGACTTCTGGGCCTTCATACAAGGTGTTGCAACAATGTAGAAGGAAGTCATAGAACTATATCTGTAGATAGCAAACCTTTGTAGCCACCAACAGTTTGCTGTCAATCCTTTCTCCCCTTGCTATAGAGAGGAGGGACTTGCTTCTGCAAAAGTTGTAAAATTCATGTAGGAAAAAAGAGGAAAATAAAAAAGGGGGCTGCTGTCTCACCTGTATCAAACTTGATCCAGCACATGATGGGATGACTTCTCATTACCTGGCAGGGCAGAGAAGAAGAGAAAGGAAGAGGAAAGAGACCAGTCATCTCATTCATTCTCATTTTCATACCAGCATCTTAAATAAGATACAAACTGTTCTGCTAGGGGCACTGGATGAGTTACTCAACCTGTTGAGCACTCACCACCAGACCCAAGGAAAAAGTGTTCAAGGACCTGTGGACAATGTCCCGCAGATAGAAGGAAGCGAAGGTGGTTTGATGAAGCCAAGTGCCAGTCTTCAAAATCCTTTGAACAGACAAGTTCTTTTTGAATGGCAAAAAAAGGCCTAGCCCTCTAATATCTTGTGCTCTTATATGCATCATGTTAGGACTGGGGTATGAAGTTGAACCATAAGCTTGTCTGATAGTTTCTTGAAGCCAGTAGCATCATAGTGCTCTGACAGGGTAAAGGAGCAATTCATCCAGATTGTTGTCAACAAAGTCATCAATAGATGGAATGGAAAAGGATATTCAAATCTGTCATCTTGAGAAGAGGGGTTTTGAGTCTTGGCCACAAAAACTGGGACAAATTCAAAAGCTACGGATGTCTAACCCCTTGTATGTGTGACATAAAAGGAGGGGTAGGCCTGGAATTCACCAATCCATTTCAAAGAGGGCCAAGGCCAACAGGAAAGCCATCCTGAATTTGAAACAACGGCGGCGTAGAGGCTCAAACAGAGCACAGGTGAGGCTGTGCAGCACCAAAGTAAGGTCCCAACTGGTTGGTCTAAACTCTTTTGGAGGACAAGATTGCTCAAATCCTTTGAGAAGCATTGAGATTTCTTACAAGGAAGACAGCTCGACATTCCTCATACATAGAACTGTTCTCAAGGCAGCTCTGTAGCTCATGATGGAAGACACAGAAAGATGTTTCTCTGTGTGGATAAAAACAAGGAAGTCTGCTACTTGCTGAACAGAAGTTCTGACTGGAGAAGGACCCTGTTGATGACACCAACCACAGTAAATTGCCCACTTGCCCTGGTACACGGCTGAGGAAAATCTGAGGGAGCCAGACATCTCTGATGGTGCTCTGCAAGAAAAGCATTTTGCTTGGAGGAGATACTGGATAGTCTCCAGCCATGAAGAGATAGGGACCCTACCGAGCTGTGGTATCTCTGTAAGTAGGGTTGGCACAGAAGGTTGTGCCATGGAGGAATCTCTCTCAGAGCTTCTGACAGTAGGGTTAGGAGATCAGAGAACCATTCCATGTGATGCCACATAGGAGCAACTTGGGTCATTCTGAGGTTCTGAAAGACCATTACCCTGTTCAGAACCTGGCAGATTAGAAAAAATGGTGTGCCTATGACCTGACTTTGATAACTCGGATTGTCTGCCACTACATTCTTCCTCCTGGGATATACCTGGCAGAGAGGTCCATTGAATGATCTATCGTCTACTGATGAAGGAGCACTGTCAGGGAGTGAAGTTGGGGTGAATCTAGTGCCATGAAGAGCTAGGAAGGCAGCTTTGAATTGAACAGCATTGATGTGAAGCTACCGCCCTTGCGGAGTCCAAGTGTGCTCCCCAACCCTTGTATAACACATCTGAGAACAGAAGGATCTCTGGAAGAGGAGAATGCAGGGGAACTCGTATGACCAAGATTTTCTGTCATCCACCCACCACACAAGTTCTCTCTTCTTGTGACAATGGAACTTGAAAATGAGGAAGATCCCTTGAGGGGGACCACAACTCTTTCAGCTTCCACCGCAGGGACCAAAGATGTAGACAACCATGAGGGACCAACTTCTCTAGGGAGGTTAATTAATAGACCCAGAATCACTTGCCACTGACTAGCTGGCTGAGACCGTTCCAAAAGGAATGATTGAGCCACAACTTTGAATTTCATTCTCTGGTCTGATGGGAAAACCCTTGACAAGACTATGACCATGCGTAGGTAAAGAATCTTCTGTCTTGGAAGGAGATATGAATTTTCAAAGGTGACCACTATGTATAAATCATGAAAAAACTGAATAAGATTGTCCCTGTCTTGGATTAACCCTTAGGCTGCCCACACACGGGGCACTTTCAGTGGAGAGTTGTTGGCTGACTAAGTGGCAAACCACTTAAAACAATATTGAACATGCTTTTACACAGAAGGATGCAGACAAGCCACAAGCAGTGGGTAAAAGAGTGGCTATGAAGTGGCTACTGGGTCTATTTTCTTGGCCACACTAGTCACCCACCACTAGTGGCTGAGGATAAAAAACGTTATTTCAAATCGGAGCGTGCACATGAAAGATTTTGTGGTCAAGATACTTTGGTTGCAGTAGGTGATTGACTGGCAGGGGGCATACCAATAGTGTCACAATGACATGTAGAGATAATTGACTGAATCTTTGATTACGGAGGTGCAAAAGAGACCAGCTCTCTATGATTTTACAGTAAAGCAATATAGTGATAAGCATATAAAGGAAAAATTATGGACAGAAGTATGTGAGGTTGTTTTTGATAAGTGGATTGATCTCATACCAGAGGATAAAATGAAAAAAGTAAAGATTTGTATATTCCTTTATAATGAAAAATATATGTATACGTATTCAGTAGTATACAGTACATGCACTGTGGTTTCCCCTTTCATATGGATAGAAGGGTTTATGCTTGAATCCCTGCCACACTACTTTCTGCCTTTTATGGTCTCTCTTTTACATTCCCCATGTTGTCTTCCAACCTGGATGTGTACAGCTCAGTACAGTAATACCTTGCTTATCCGCCTTTCCCCTCTCAGCTCTTGGCATTTTAGTGCACTCAGTGAACCTAGGCTTAAGAGGCTTAGGTTGTCCTAGCTATGCAAGCTTGTCCGAGCTATGCAAGACAGAATTGGAGATGTGATGAACCCATCACCATAGATTTCCTTGAGGTGTACATTTTCCAGACACTGCCATCAGGAATGAGGTCATTCCTAGTGTTGTCTCATCACTGCAAGCTGTGTGGGGTGAGGGAACCTTCAGTTCATGTTTTTAGGGGATTGATGTGAGTGAGAGGGATGCTATGGTAACTCTTGACAGTGGTCTGGCAATCAACACTGAAGTGATTTCCCTAACCAGCTAGTTAAGGTAGAGGTTCCAATCCATAATATCAGCAGTTCTTTGGATTTTAAAGTCATAGGTTGAGAACAAATTGGAAAGACTTATCAGAATGTCATCCCCCTTCTTGAGGATGCTGTTTAAAAGAGAATAGGCCACCATCTAATAGATATTCAGAATATCTCATTCCAGAAATGCCACCAACCACCAAATCTTATTTAATTTCTCAGGTTTTCTGTGTCATCATTGAGGAGCATACTTGTAGCACCCAACACAATTTCTGCTAGTTGGCAGTGTAAAGCATTTCCCTTGCAATAGGTTCCCAAAGGTTACTTTCACCAGAGTCAACCACATTGGGTAAGGCTCTATACCAGTAGTGTCCTATCCGATGTGTGTGGTAGGGCTTGCCCTTTTATTGTACATTTAGACTTGACAATCGCTGTTTAAAATCTAATGGAGTCATCTTAGACTTATTTTCTAAGAGAAAGTTATCAATAAGGGCAGCTGCTGGAAGGTCAGATTGCAAGGATGTCTCTTGGGGTTTAAAACAAGTTTTGAGTTCAATGCCTGATGCAGTTCAAGGAGGCATCCATTGCCTTGCTGAGCGCATTGAGTACAAATTCAATTTAGCACTTCATTAAGACAAAACCCTCTCCTTGAGAGGAATTTCAAAATTGGTCTTGGTGAGGTAAATGGAGGAAGCATCTATACCAAACTTCTCAGGAGGTTGTTTACTAATAAGAGACAGAAAATTACTGCCAGTCTGTAGTATCAGCACTTTATGCTCTGACCATGCCTGGATGTTTTTGTAAGATAGGGCACTGAGCATTCCCGTGCTGAAGTGGAGATCATACCATGGTGATGACTATGTGGGAAGGGCTCAAACTATAGGAATTGCTTTTTCCCTAGTTCAAATTTTGTACTACTTACTACTGTAAATCATTATTCCATCAAATTCTTTTGTCTTTTATTAACTTTCTCCCACCTTGTCATCTGACCTCTTTACCTGTTATTTCATAGTGCAACTGCTGGGTTTTCCTGAAACCCTGTTGGCCTATACATAAATCACCTTAATCCTTTAATTTACTTTGCCCTTCTTCATCTTGCTTTCCAATTTCTCAATTTTATTTTAATTGGAATTTATGGCTCATCTTCATCGAGGCATTCCTGATATACCGTTGAATTGTTATTTATCACCAGATGGGAAGACTTTAGCAAATGCAGTTGGTAATCTTATTGTATCATTGATAGAAAATGAGGATGTACACCATTATAATGAATGCCAGGCCCTGACAAAATTCTATGATGTAATGCATGTTTCAAACTGTACAAAGACATTTATATTAAGTGTCATAAATCATGTATATTGAGACAGCAGCTGATCAAGTGCTTTAGAACTCCCCTCCATTTTAGGACTTGTAAAGCCAGGTAAAGATAAGATTTCAGTTGCCAGTTACAGCCTTACTGCTTTGAATATCTAAGCTAATGGGAAAATGTTTAATGCAAGACTTCTATGGTTGTCAGCGATGCAAGATATCATGGCACCTATTTAATGTGGATTTTGATAAATGCATTCAACAATGGATGTGTTAATTTATCTTAAATCTTCCATTTGTGAAGTCATTGTTCCTAGCAGCATTTTTTTTTTTTTTTTTTTTTTTTGTTTTTTTTTTTTTTTTTTTGAAAAGGTATGGATTTTATAAAAATTTTATATGACTGGACTTATTGAAGTATTGCCCTATTTCATCTAAGCATTCTTAGCTGCTCATTTCTCTCAGGTCAAGTAAGCAATAGGGTGAGGTGGGGGAATACTGACCTGTTAGTAGAAAAAATTACATAAAATTCCATTTTGTACCTGAGAAAGTGCACACTGTGCCCAAAATAAACTACACAACATGGCCCATCCCACCTATGGTATACTCATAAATTGTCGTCTCAGAGAATAACTGTCATAGTTTGCACTTTAAACATTTTTGCCACCTCAGTCAGTGTTCTCCTAACGTAGGTAACACTGACACGGGGGTGGAAGAACCCCCAAAAAACCAAATTTCCTGTTTTTAGCATAATGACACTAAAAATCAGGCTTCCAAGAAGGCAGTAGGCGAGATCAGAAAGACTTAATGACGTTAGACATATTGAATAGTTAAAGTTGTACCCATCCAGTAAGAATTTTGGTTTTTAGCATAATGGCACTGATATTGCATCATAATTCACTAAATATCACCTTCAACTTTACACAAAAAATCTTCAAAATTTCAAAATATTCAAAACTTCAAAAATATTTCAAAATATTCATAATTTCACACATTGCCGTTGGTGGTCGATGTCTCCCTGCATGTTTACAGTCAATAGTCCCCCACACCCGGTTTTTGTTTAAGTAACTTACCAAGTACAATTGTATAGCTAAGTATTTGTAAGTACTGGTAGCTAAAATTTGAAAATTGCGGCAGCAATTCTTTTGTGAAAGGTTATTTATTCTCTCTCCTTTTCTTACTTTAATTTTTTACTTAGTAACTTGTTTGCAAAATCATAATGTTTATTGGATTTACTTAGTACTTGTTTGCAAAATCCTAATGTTTATTACTTAGTACTTGTTTGCAAAATCCTAATGTTTATTGGATTATAATTTTAAATTTTGCTGTTTGTAAAAAACATGTCGACAGTCATGTATGCGTGAGTGATTGTTTTCACATCAGCTGGACGCTGAATACAGTTAACCCCCAGTGTTTGCAGGGGATAGGGACCACAAACACTTGCGAATAGCTAAAATCCGCAAGTAGTACTGGACATCCTCTAAAAATGCTTATAACTGGCTATTTTTAAAGTCCCCCCCCAAAAAAAACTGCTTGTTTTAGTATTTCAGAACACGAGATGTATACCTTAAACTAGCATCCTAAAGCACTTAATATGATTTCAAAGCCATGTTGCAACATTACCCCTGAAAATATGTATAGAGCTTACAACTAAGAGTGAAAGCTATTCATGTTACCCCAATTTTCTCATACTTTAAACTATCATCCTACACATAATATTCCTTAAACTGTTATTTAAAGCACTTTAACCCTCTTACGCCGAAGCGGTATAATCGAAATGGCAGGCCTGTCTGGGAGTGAGCGCGGAAGCGGAAAAAATAATTTTAAAAAAATCACAGCGCGCTTAGTTTTCAAGATTAAGAGTACATTTTTGGCTCCTTTTTTTGTCATTGCCTGAAGTTTAGTATGCAACCGTCTGAAATGAAAAAATATATATATAAATAATGCGATATATGATAGCACAAAAAATTTTGTTCATATATAATTGTATTCAAATCGCGCTGTGCGGAAAACGGTTATAGCTAACGAGTTACCTTTTTTTCGTTGTATTGTACACTAAATTGCGATCATTTTGATATATAAAACATCGTAAAACGATCTAAGCAACACAGAAAAAATATTATCACAAAATTATGCATGAATTCGTAACACGTGGATGTAAAAAAATGTTTTTTTTCAAAATTCACCGTAAATCTAAATATTGTTCTAGAGACTTCCAATTTGTTTCAAAATGAAGACAAATCAAATGATTGAATATTACGATACTGTAAGAGTTTTAGCTTAGAATTGCAGTTTTTGACCATTTCGAACGAGTTAAAGTTGACCGAATGTCGAAATTTTTATATATATTTTTTATATGCAAATATTTGCATGCAACCTTCAAATATTTTTTGTTGTATTCTGCTTGACATTGTACACATTTTCATATATGAAACTCTATAAAAGGCTTAATATGAAAAGGAGCAAATATTCGGAGAATGCGCTGTACGCATTTCGGAGATTTGCGGCTGCGAATCGGCGCGCGAAGGGAAGGAAAATGTTTTTTTCAAAAATTCACCATAAATCTAAATATTGTGCTAGAGACTTCGAATTTGTTTTAAAGTGAAGATAAATGACTGAATATTACTAGACTGTAAGAGTTTTAGCTTACAATTGCATTTTTCGACTATTTCGTTTGAGTCAAATTTGACCGAACGTAGTTTTTTTCCTATTTATCGTGATTTATATGCAAATATTTCAAAAATGAGAAAAGCTACAACCTTCAAATATTTTTTGTTGTATTCTGCATGAAATTGCGCACATACTGATATATGAAACTCTATAAAAGGCCTAATATGAAAAGGAGCAAATATTATAAAAGGCCTAATATGAAAAGGAGCAAATATTAGGAGAATGCACTGTACGCATTTCAGAGATTTGCGGCCGCGAATTGGCGGGCGGAGGGAAGGAAAACTTTTTTTTCAAAAAATTCACTATAAATCTAAATATTGTGCTAGAGACTTCGAATTTGTTTTAAAGTGAAGATAAATGACTGAATATTATTAGACTGTAAGAGTTTTAGCTTACAAATGCATTTTTCGACCATTTCGGTTGAGTGAAAGTTGACCGAACGTAGTTTTTTTTCCTATTTATCGTGATTTATATGCAAATATTTCAAAAATGAGAAAAGCTACAACCTTCAACTATTTTTTGTTGTATTCTGCATGAAATTGAGCACATTTTCATATATGAAACTCTATAAAAGGCCTAATATGAAAAGGAACAAATATTAGGAGAATGCGACGTACACATTTCTGAGATTTGCGGCCAAGAATCGCCGCGCGGAGGGAAGAAAAAAAGTTTTTTTCAAAAATTCACCATAAATCTAAATATTGTTCTAGAGACTTCAAATTTGTTTTCAAGTTAAGATAAATGACTGAATATTACTATACTGTAAGAGTTTTAGCTTACAAATGCGTTTTTCGACCATTTCGGTTGAGTCAAAGTTGACTGAACGTAGTTTTTTTCCTATTTATCGTGATTTATATGCAAATATTTTGAAAATGAAAAAAGCTACAACCTTCAACTATTTTTGGTCGTATTTTGCATGAAATTGCGCACATTTTCATATATGAAACTCTATAAAAGGCCTAATATGAAAAGGAACAAATATTAGGAGAATGCGACGTACGCATTTCGGAGATTTGCGGCCGAGAATCGGCGCACGGAGGGAAAATTTTTTTTTTTTTTTCATAAATTCACCATAATCTGAATATTGTTCTAGAGACTTCCAATTTGTTTTAAAGTGAAGATAAATGACTGAATATTTACTAGACTGTTATGCAATTTGCTTACCCAAAAATACCAATATGTATATATAAAAATTTATATATATATATAATATATATATATATATATATATATATATTATATATATATATATATATATATATATAATTTATATATTATATATATGTAGTTATGTATGGATGTGTATGTATATGTATTAGATATTATATATATGTATGTATGTATGTATGTATGTATGTATGTATGTATATATATGTATGTATGTATGTAGTATGTACAGGCAGTCCCCGGGTTACGACGGTGTCGGCTTACGACGTTCCGAGGTTACGACGCTTGTCAGTAAATGTTATTTCCAGGGTTACGACGCCTACAACGCTCATCTGGGAGGTGAAATATGACACCAGAAATGCAAAATAATCAGTATTAGAAGGTTTTTTTGATGAAAAATGCCATAAGAATGCAGTTTACATAGTTTTCAATGCACCCAAAGCATTAAAAGTAAGGTTTTCTTAGGATTTTTGACGATGTTCCGGCTTACGACGATTTTCGGCTTACGACTCGTCTCAAGAACGGAACCCCCGTCGTAACCCGGGGGCCGCCTGTATATATATATTTATTTATTACATTTTTCGATTCTGGTACGAATATATAAATAAAAGGAATGCAGGTGACACTTCTTTTTGCATACAATGAAATATACAATATCATGCACAGATACGGATGTATAAAAACTTGTAATAAATATAAAAATATATATAAAATAAATGCAGCATACTCACCCCTAATCCTGACTCTTTGTTCTATTCTTGTTTTCTCCCTCCTCCATTGAAGAGTCTTGCATTTATTTCATCTCGATATGACGAGGTACAGGTGGGGGAGGGAGATGCGCCCCCTTACTGCCGAAGGGACGCGCGGTCCCGTGCTCCCTCCGCTGTCTATCGCTGAGGCGCACTCCAATAAAAGACCGCAGTGTGGTATTTGCGGTCACACTTCCCGAACCTGCATAGAGCTATTTTGCAGGTGCGACAGAAGAACCGGGTGTCTCTCCTTCTGCCATTCATATGGTACACCCGGCACCGTTTCTGCCTGTGTCCTTGTAAGAGATCCAGTGAGTGATCCCCTGGGTGCAGCCGACACACAGGGTCCACTACCCAACGAGAACCGGTGCGGGCGGGGCCGGCAGCAGGGGCGGTGGCGGCAGCAGCGGCAAGAGCAGGATGACCGAAGTTGGCCCTCCTAAGGTCTGCTCTTTCCTCTAGGGGCAGATCTGCAGCTCGGGGGAGGGGGGCAGACATCGGGATTAAAGTGGATGAGGGCGTCCCCGGCTGCCTCGAGGAACTGCAAGTGGGTCATCCTCCGGAGACCGGGACCGTAGTACCCACAGTAGAGTATGTAGGCATTTTGGAGGGCCAACTGAAGAATGTACTTGAGGGGCTTCTGGGTCCACCTCCTGGTTCTCCTGGCAAAGGGATAATACTGGATGAGTTGATCAAAGAGATCAACTCCTCCCATGTGCCTATTGTAGTGCCCAATGACGGTAGGGCGGTCTGCACGAAACTCCTCATACACAACTCGGCCCTGTCGACGTGTCTTCTTCCGCTGTACGACCTCCTCTTGGACGGGTTCATGGCTCATCGTAATCATGGGGACGAGTCGGACACCCTTCCAACAGATGACGAAGACAGCTCCCTTCCGCCGCCACTGTGTCTCTCCTCTTGCCTGATGTTGCGGATGGCTAGCGGAACCTCTTGAGAACATTCGGGGCCCCACACACCAACCGAAGGGTACCACTGACGTGAACATCTGCTTCATACAGTTCCTAGACCAGGGATACCGAGTTATAATAATTATCCATAAACAGGTGGTATCCCCTGGTTACGGAAACGATCCACAAGCCTGAACACAGTTTCACGCATCGTGGAGAAGACCCCGGAATACACTAAGAAGTCTACGACGTATCCATGTTGAACTCGGTAATAAAAAAAAAAATTTCACTCCATATTTCTTCGGCTTCTTGGGGTTATACACTTTTATGCTAAGACGTCCTTTGTAAGGCATCATCCCCTCATCCAAAGAAAGGTTCTTTGCAGGAACCACGAGATTTTTACAACGTTCACGAATGTATTCCAACACTGGGCGCACTAAGATGAGGCGATTGGAGTTATTCCGGGGTATGGCCCTTCGGTTGAAGGCATTGAAATATCTGCCCAACGCCAGGAAAGTATCACGGGGCATAATGCCGGGCACATCGGGTGTACCTAAAAAAAAATTATGCCTCCAATATTGCCTGACGTCGGCAGCAGGCATCAATCCAAAGAAAATGTGGAGCCCCACAAAATGCGCCATGTCAATGAGGTTGCAGCCCCGCCAGCGATACGATAATGTCGTGCGCAGTTCATCACGGCAGTACTGAGTGTAGTCCGCCGTCTCTGCTACCAGGTACTCCAGCAATTCCCGCGTAAGGAGCAGCTGGATGAACCCCAGAGCAGTGAGAGGAACAAGTACGGTGAGCCCAGAGTTTGCCGTGAATGGGTGCATTTTAGGTGGGGTGGGGTCCTCCGTCCACCCCTCGTCACTCTCGGACGACCGACCTTCACCTTGGCTGGCGCGACGATCCGACCTTCTACGTGTGCGTGCGTCACGGTTTCGCACACGAAACCCCCCCACTGGCCCATCTCCCTCACTTAGGCCTTCGCTTTCTGTATCGTCATCCGCGATAAAACTAGACCCCGTATCCTCATCCTCCCCCTCCTCAGATTCCCCCTCATACGTACTAAAACCACTGAATTCTAGTTCACTTTCAGGATGTGAGCCTCGAACGGACATTGGGGCCAAATATTCATCGTCACTGACATCGGGAGTGATGTCCTCATCACTGGATGACCAACCGCCATCAAAATGAGGACTTGCGACATACTCCCGATCGAGCTCCGATAAGTACTCGTCTATGTCCCTTGGTTGGAGGCCTCCCAAATTCCTACAAATGCCCCTAAGGATGCCCCGATGCTTCCTAGGGGTTACTAAAGGCATATGAGACACACGTTGTGATCCTAAACCACTTTCATCCACACATGGCCGCACAGAACGGCGTTGAGGCGCCAGGTCATCTTGGGTGCTTGGTCCTTCGCCAGCATCCAAGTCCAGAATACTCCTCACAAGATCCCTTCCGACGGGTAAAACGCGCCTTTCGCGTTCCATATGTCGTTGAGACATCTCTATGAACGTCCTGTAGCAACACAAATACTCAAAGTCTCGCACAAGTTCGGAAAAACACGATTGTGGCAAAAGATCGCTATCGGACGACGCGTCGCTGATGCTGGCTGATGCGAGAAGGAGGCATTTCGCGCATGCGCACTTGGGTCACGCTTCTAAACAAAACAACAGCTTGATCCGTGAACTCCCAGCATCCCCCAAGGTGCATGATTTAAAAGTTTTCGGCTGGTAGGCCTATAAGTATTTTTCCGCGAATTTAAAAAAAAACTTTATGTCGACGTATAATACGTCCAATCGGCACCCGGGAGACATTTTATCTTGACGTTTAATACGTCCAATCGGCGTAAGAGGGTTAATATAATTTCAAAGTCTACTTAAAAGATTACATACCCTTAAAATGTTGACTGCGATGGACAACTCTGCAAATTGTCCCTGTGGGCAATAACTTTAAACCTAGATAAAATCAGTAACCAGCAACCTGTTGAAGTGGGAATTTTTTTAGTATTTACTTGAGGCAAGCTGAGTGCTCAGACAGTGTAAGAACTGTGACTTTATCTGGTACATTTTGCCTGACAGTATAGGTGTTGTGTACGTAATATGGACAATTAGTTGTGGTCATATATGGTTCATGTTGCCCAAAATGATTAAAAACATTTCTATAGGCTGTGTGTACCAAATATGGTCACACTTTGGATGGGCAGATATGGTGCATATTGCTGTGAATGCAGACATGGATCATGCTGTTTGAGTACTAAAAATGTAGTCAAACCTTGGTTTTTGTACATTTCAGTTTTCGTAGACTTTTTTTTCTATGAAATTTTGTCTTGGTTATCGTACGTTTCCTTGGTTTTTGTTCACTTGGAAACGCTCCAACCCATTGCCCAGCACTTGACCGGGCCCCGTATCAAGCACCCAAATAAAGCATCCCATCTTCTTTCGTGACCCATTCTTGTTTTATGTTCTTTTTTTTTACTCATTATAAAACTTCCCCAGTAATTATATGGCTAAGAGCTTCACTCACAGGCAGTAAAATCCTGAAATTTGTGGGTCGAGCTTATTTTCTTCTAATTGTTTTGGTTAGGTAACAGTGCCCTACCCACTTTCAGGGCAAAAGAGAGGAACCACTCGGCAAAGAGCTTGGTTTGTTTCTGCCGGCCAATGGCTCTGGTTGTTGGTTGCAGTCATTCCTGAAATTTTTAGCTTTCCTTTCATATTCGCAATTGGTGAAATACTCTGTTCTTGAATGAACCATCTTGGCAAATCGTTTAGACAGCGTTAGGTTGTTTGATAATGAACTAGTTTTATATATGCATATATATATATATAGTACCTCAAGATACGATATTAATCTGTTCCGAGGCGCCCTTCGTATCATGAGGTTTTCGTATTTTGGACCACATTTTACATGTAAAATGGCTAATCCATTCCAAGCCCTCCAAAAACACCCCAGTAAATTATATTTCCAGGCCTAAAACACATGTTCTAGGGTTACGACGCCGATCCGACGGAAGAAATGTGACTCCAAAAAGGCAAAATACTGTACATACTTGAGTAATATTCAACTGCATGTAATGTTCAACCCCATTTTTACTGCATATATTAGGACTTTAGCATATGTCCCTTAGCAATAAGCCTAGGCTATGTTAGCGGTTGCTACTGTAGCCTAGTCTATGATTCTGACATCTAAACCTAAGAAGCTAAAAGCTTAGAATATGCCAATAAAATGTATAAATAATCAGTATGTACTCATTTCAAATAATTATTAATTAATCATTAACTATAATACCAAAAAAAAAAAAAACAAAAAAAAAAAAAAAAAAACTTCCAATCAATCGATTGTTTACATTCAGCTCTTACTATCTTACGAGTACCGAATGAACGCCAAGCAATCATTTTTCCTACAACACAGTAAGCCATAAATTTTCATTAGTATCTCTCTTCAACTAATGAAACTACCAAACAGTATAATAACCATTCATTTCTATTCTTTATTCTATCTTTACATAATGGAGATACCGAGTTACTGACAGCTATAATGAAACATATACGTAACGTAATATTAAAACAGAAGAAGAATTCTAAAAAATATGTATTTGTTGGCAGTCTGATTTATTTTATATTTTATGATATCTAATTCACAATTTTTTTTATTAAATGTATTGCATGTACTCATTTCAAATAATTATTAAGTAACCATTAACTATAATAAACAAACAAAACAAAAAAAGCTTCCAAACTTCTGTTTACATCCAGCACTTACAAGTATCAAACGATCGCCAAGCAATCACTTTGCACAGTAAGCTATAAATTTTCATTATCTCTCTTCAACTACTGAAACTACCAAACAGTATCATAACCATTCATTTCTATTCTTTATTCTATCTTTACCTAATGTTTTTTTTTTTTATTAAATGTGTTGCATGAATAAGTTTTCAATTTACAGCATCCTTTTACCAATAGAATACTTAAAGCACAAGGGGTAGATGCTAACCAATAGGAGAGCAGGATCTTATGGGGTGACTAGCATCAGGAACCAATGGGAGAGCGGGAGGATGGTGGCGAGTTTACTCAGCTGGCGGCGCGGGAGTTTTAAAATTGTTCTCGGTGGTCCGGGCGAATCTCGGGACTTTACAGCAACAACCTTTCGTATCTTGAAAATTTTTCGTATGTAGAGTTGTAAAATTTTTTGTATTTGCTTTCGTATCTTGAGTTTTTCGTAAGTTGAGCCTTTCGTATGTCGAGGTACCACTGTATATATATATATATATATATATATATATATATATATATCTTATATATATATATTATATATATATACACACACACACATGTATATATAATATTGGAGTTTCTATCGGAATAATTATTTGAAAACAAACAACTGGATATTCCATTTTCTAAAAGCACCTTAATTGAACTTTTAAAATTATGTGTTAAAGACTGTAAATTTGAATTCAATGGAAAATTCTAATCACAAAATTTTGGTATGGCAATGGGAAACCCTCTGTCCCCAGTGCTAAGTAATTTATATATGGAATTTTTTTTAAAAGCAAATTTTAAATAATATAATTCCACGCAATGTACCTTGGTTTAGATATGTTGACGACATAATTTGTGTATGGCCAGGGAACGAAGATGTAAATAACTTTTTTGCCAGGTTAAATCAATTAGTACCATCAATTAAATTTGCTATGGAAATAGAAAAAGATGAATGCCTACCCTTTTTGGATGTCCTCATATGGAGAAATGGTAGTGGGTTTAAGTATAGTATTTACAGAAACCTACTAATATTTCTTCCTATGTACATTTCTATTCTGGACAAAACAATAAGGTAAAAAGAAGATCAAGTGTTTGCATCCATGTTTTTAAGAGCACTACGGGTATGTAGCCCAGAATATATAGATGAGGAGATAGATAAGATTCGGAATACAGGCAAGAAACTGAAATATCCAGATAATGTACCAAACAATGCATTAAAAGCGGCAAAAAAGACCATGTATCAAAATCAAAAAGAACCTTACAACAACAAAAATTTGCTTGTACTACCTTATAATAGTAATATGAAAGATATCCCACATCTCCTGAAGAATTTTGGTGTTAATGTAGTTTTTAAAAACAATGAAACAGGTACTTATTAATAACTCCCTCGACAATGCTAAAGGATGTGTTTATAAAATCCTGTGTAAGTCTTGTGATAACTTTTACATTGGTCAAACGGGGAAAGTACTGGAAAAAAGAATAGAACAACATAAACAATGTGTGAGATATGCACAGGGAAATACTAGTGGTATATTTGTACATGTTAGTGAAAACAATCATGCTATTAACTGGGAAGGGGCAAAAAAGCTGGTGTGTTCTAATAATGCATTGGAAAGGAATATCATTGAATCTAGTTTTATATAAGAAAATTACAACAATAATATGAACATCAGTCAAGGAATGTATAAACTTGATCTTTTAATATCAAAAGAAATTTGTAAAATGTTTAAATTTTAAGGTAGGCTGTAGAGATATATGGAAAATAGGATTATTATATTTGTAAACACAGTAAAGGGGTCAGTAGTGGTAATGAGATGTTCAACCCCGCCTCCCTGACACCTGTCAGGTGTGGACTTGTACCCTAAGCGGTAGTATCCTACCTTGACACCTGCCTGTGGGTGGATCTGCAGTCTTAAACGGTTGTGTGTATGTTCGTCAGTACTGTCTTTGTAGTATTTATACTCATGAATTCTAATACTATGTATCAGTCCTTTGTCAATGGCTTGAAAATAAAGCCGAAACCGGTCAGGACCTACACTCTGTCTCTTATTTTTCACCTGTTGATATGTGTGATAAATGAATCACATGCTAAAGTGATTACAATCATTTATATATATATATATTATATATATATATATATATATATATTCTATATCTATATATATATATATATATATATATATATATATATGTATGTATATATATATATATATATATATATATATATGTGTATGTGTATATATATATATATAAGTATAACAGAATCACGAAAGTTAGGAACGTGATAAATCCATAAATAAAGATAAATGCCACGAAGGAAAAATAAACGAAGGAGTCTGCGAGATCTTTCGGCTGACAAGCCCTTTACTGAAGCAGCTACTGACAAAAATACGAGGAAAGACAATACAAGAAGGTTCGTATAACTGACAGATAGGGATTATAAAAGGATTAGTGCCTAGAATCCGACACACCCTGGAAGATAAGAAACCTTCCCAAACAAGCATAAACAAAGGGTGCAATTAAAGGTTTAAGACAATCATCTTAGATACAATCTCCAGACAATTAAAGGATTATAGGTGACAGCTATACGGAACCTGGTAGACAAAACCATATTCACAAAAAATGACAGACATACATTACAATAAAAATTTTTTTATAATAACTCTAAGGCAACTGATTTTTATTTAAGTCAGTAATTATATATTTGAGGTCATTCTTAAACATGTTACAGATACAAGGGTCTAAATGAAAAGGCCACAACTAACATTGAAATTACAATGAAAAGTAAGTTGTATTAAAGCAGATTCTAAAAGATTTCGTGATAAGACATCTCTTGACCGTGCAATTACTGAACTGTCAATCCAATTCATTCGGTGGTTGTTTTTCACTTAAATGAATAAATAATGCATTAGATTTTTGCCCAGTTTTTAACAGATATTTATGCTGGCTTAGCCTTACTTCTAAGCCCTTGCTCGACTGTCCCAGGTAGAATGAGGGACAATCCATACATGGAATTTTATATATTATGTTGTTGCTTTCTCTGGGGCCATTTTTATTAACATTCTTTTAGTGTGTTATTATAGGAAGAAACAAGGTTGACATTAAAGCGTTTTAACAGTGGTTTAATGGTTTCAAATCCGTTAAAATAAGGCAAACTGAGAATGTTCTTAGAATTTTCTTTCTGTGTGTGTTTTCAGTATAAAACTTTTTGTGGGCTTTATTATAACAAATGTCTAATATATGTGAAGGATTAGCATAAATCTTTCCCTATTTTTCTTATGTATTCAATTTCTTGATCCAAATATTGTGGACTGACAATTCGTAATGCTCGTAAAAAACATAGAGGAAAAAACATTGATATTTTTATATTAAGATGGTGGCCTGAGAAGAAACGGAACATAAGTTAAGTTGTTTTTAGTCGGTTTCCTATAAATACTGAATTTACATTGAAATGGTTCTCTATGTATCAAAACGTCTAAGAAAGGAGGCAATTGTCTTTTTCTAATTCTAGAGTAAACTTAATCGATGGTACCTGGTTATTTAAGTTATATAGTAAATCCATTTACATCAATACCGACAGGAAGAACAGTCTAAACATCATCAACGTAACGATACCACTTTACAGGAATATGAATGATATTAGGTAAGTAGCGTTTTTCGAGAATTCCATATACAGGTTTGAGAGCAATGGTGATAAAGGATTTGTCCCATGCCATGCGAAAAATTTGTTGATAAAATTCACCATTGAATATAAACTTACAAATCACAAACTCGACAGAAAACTAAAAAAAAAAAAAAAAAAAAAAAAAAAAAAAAAAAAAAAAAAAAAAAAAAAAAAAAAAAAAAAAAAAAAAAAAAAAAAAAAAAAAAAAAAAAAAAAAAAAATCTTATTGATAGCAGTGATTGGACTAATTGTGCACGTCAAGATTGTGTTGTTAACTTATCTAGTAAACAAATAGTGAAAATGTTGTGATGCCTCTTGGATATGGTTTATCTTTCTTTGCAACAAGTAGACCTTCGGCTTTAATGATGGGTCATCCCTAAGTAAATTTGAAAAATATTGTGATCTTCCCTCAAAAAATCATGTCGACATGATTAAAAGGCTATTGTTTACGGAGCTTGCCAATTTTGTTAAGCATGAAAGTAACTTCCCTGCTCGCTATAATAAGAAAAGTTTGACCGATCTTAAAAAGGACAATACTATCCACATCACAAAAGCTGATAAGTCAAATAGTATAGTAATTTTAGATAAAGCTGACTACATATCAGTATGCAAGCCCTACTGGATGATGATGTGACTTATAAAAAACTAACAAAAAAATCCTCTTGATCAAGTCATAAAAAACTTCAATAGCATAGTGAAAAGTATCCTTAAAGATAAAACAGAACTACTAGGCAAATTGTCAGTCAATTCTCCTTCGCTACCTTACTTATATGGATTAGTCAAACGCACAAAGAAAATAACCCTATGCGGCCTATTGTCAGTACTGTTGGTTCAATTTCATATAAACTCTCGAAATATATCACTAAGATCTTGTCCCCGTTACTTGGAACCATCTCCGATTCTCATATATATAATTCTCTAGATTTAGTTGATAAATTATACAAAATTGCTCTTTGCCCTACTGATAGATTCGTTAGTTTTTGACGTATGTTCTCTTTTACTAAATAGTCCCATAGACTCTATTTTTAGAATATCTTAGCAATGAACTAACTCAGCATGAATTACCTCTACCTATAAGTCACATTATTTCACTCACGAGTTTGTGCATTTGTGATTGTAAGTTTATATTCAATGGTGAATTTTATCAACAAATTTTTGTTTTGGCATGGCAATGGGAAATCCTTTATCACCATTGGCTCGCATCTTCTTCAAACCTGTATATGGAATTCTTCGAAAAAACGCTACTTACCTAATATCATTCATATTCCTGTAAAGTGGTATCGTTACGTTGATGAGTTGTTTAGCTGTTCTTCCTGTCGGTATTGATGTAAATGATTTACTCTCAATAACTTAAATAACCAGGTACCATCGATTAAGTTTACTCTAGAATTAGAAAAAGACAATTGCCTCCCTTTCTTAGACGTTTTGATACATAGAGAACCTCTTTTCAATGTAAATTCAGGTTATTTATAGGAAAACCGACTAACAACTTAATCTTATGTTCATTTTTCTTTCTCAGGCCACCATCTTAATATAAAAATATCAATTTTTTCCTCTATGTTTTTACGAGCATTACGAATTGTCAGTCCACAATATTTGGATCAAGAAATTGAATACATAAGAAAAATAGGGAAAGATTTATGCTATCCTTCACATATATTAGACATTTGTTATAATAAAGCCCACAAAAAGTTTTATACTGGAGAAACAACACACAGAAAGAAAATTCTAAGAACATTCTCAGTTTGCCTTATTTTAACGGATTTGAAACCATTAAACCACTGTTAAAAGCTTTTAATGTCAACCTTGTTTCTTCCTATAATAACCCACACTAAAAAGAATGTTAATAAAAAATGGCCCCAGAGAAAGCAACAACATAATATATAAAATTCCATGTATGGATTGTCCCTCATTCTACTCGGACAGTCGAGCAAGGGCTTAGAAGTAAGGCTAAGCCAGCATAAATACTCTGTAAAACTGGGCATAAAAATCATAATGCATTATTTATTCATTTAAGTGAAAACAACCACCGAATTAATTGGATTGACAGTTCAGTAATTGCACGGTCAAGAGATGTCTTATCACGAAATCTTTTAGAATCGCTTTAATACAACTTACTTTTCATTGTAATTTCAATGTGTCGTGGCCTTTTTCATTTAGACCCTTGTATCTGTAACATGTTTAAGAATGACCTCAAATATATATTACTGACTTAAATAAAAAATCAGTTGCCTTGAGTTAGTTATTAAAAAAATATATTGTAATGTATGTCTGTCATTTTTTGTGAATATGGTTTTTGTTTTGTCTACCAGGTTCCGTATAGCTGTCACCTTATAATCCTTTAATTGTCTGGAGATTGTATCTAAGATGATTGTCTTAAACCTTTAATTGCACCCTTTGTTTATGCGTTGTTTGGGAAGGTTTCTTATCTTCCCAGGTGTGTCGGATTCTAGGCACTAATCCTTTTATAATCCCTATCTGTCAGTTATACGAACCTTCTTGTATTGTCTTTCCTCGTATTTTTGTGTCAGTAGCTGCTTCAGTAAAGGGCTTGTCAGCCGAAAGATCTCGCAGACTCCTTCGTTTATTTTTCCTTCGTGGCATTTATCTTTTTATATATATATATATATTATATATATATATATATATACTATATATATATAGATAAGATAGATAGATAGATCTATATATATATATATATATATATATATATATATATATATATATCTATATATATATATATCAGATATATGATATATAGATAGATAGATATGATATATATATATTTATATATATATATATTATTTAATAGATAATATATATATAGATAGATAGATAGATAGATATGATAGATATATATATATATTATATATAGATATATATATATATATATATATATATAGATATATAGATATATATAAGATATATATAGATATGATATATATATGATATATATATATATATATATAGATATATATATATACATACACACACACACACACACATATATATATATATATATATATATATATATATATATATATATATATATATAACGAACTACAAATGTCCTTTGATATTTAATTCGACCTACCTCGGAATTAATATATTTTCATATATGTTTAACCGAGGGGGAATTTATTTAAGCGATAATAGAATTGGCGATCGACAGGCGATCGAACAGCGACCTCTCAGTTCCAGTACTGAACTTGGAGGAGGTTGCCAATTCTATTATCGCTTAAAATTCCAAATCCCGGTCGATTCAAAACATATATGAAAATATATTAATTCCGAGGTAGAGCGAATTAGATATTAAAGGACATTTGTAGTTTGATATATGTATATGGATCATGGTAATGTGATAGACTTATATGTTTATATATACATATACATATACACATATACATGCTTAAAAAATCACTGTAAATGCACGTGAATTCATAAATAAGCGAATCCCCCAGGAAAATGATAGTCAGAAATCCAAGCGCTTTCGTCTTTACTCATACATTGTCAAGGAGTTAATGAAGTACAATTGGAGAGAAATGGCTTGTAAAAATTCTTACTCCTTTGGTAGGAAACATTTCTAACACAAATGTTAAAACAATGTTGATTTTATAAACAAATTGAGTAGTTTAAAACAAATTTGAATTTTGAATTTTAAGTATGGTTGAGTTTTTGATGTTTTTGTCTCATTATTTACAAAAGTGCCTGTAGATGACTTACTTGAATATTTGGAGGAGGAATTAGAACGTCATGACATTCCCTTAAGTGTAGCAAACCTCATAAGTCTCATAAGGTTATGTATCAAAGATAGTAAATTTTGTTTTAATGGGGAATTTTATGTACAAGAGTTTGGCATGGCTATGGGTAATCCCTTATCTCCTGTCCTTAGCAATATTTACATGGAATTTTTTTATACAAAACTCTTACCAAGAATTTTGCCCCAAAAAGTTATTTGGTTTAGATATGTGGATGATATCTTCCGTATTTGGCCAGTTCATGAAAATCTCCAGGAATTCCTTATTAATCTCAATAATTTAGTCCCTTCTATAAAATTTACTGTAGAGGAAGAAAGAAATTGTAATTTGAATTTTCTTGATGTAACTGTCCATAGAAATGATAGAAATTTCACCTTTTCAGTCTTTCGAAAATCAACTAACATTGCCTCTTTTTTTTCATTACTACTTCAATCACCAAAATGTTAAATTCTCTGTTTTTTCTGGGATGTTCCTAAGGGCTTTACGTGTCTGTAGCCTGCAGTTTATTGACGCTGAAATTAAAACTATTTATGATATTGCATTGAAACTTAAATACCCAAGGACTTTTATAGATGTGGCATGGAAAAGAGCTTGAAAAACATTTTATTCAACTAATGACAAACTTGAATTTAGTAAGCATAACATTCTAAAATTACCTTATGATGAAAGGTTTTTAGATATTCCTAGAATTTTAAAGCTTTTTAACATAAATGTTGTTTTCAGTAATATTAATGTCAAGAGTTTAATAATAAAAAATTCTCCTAAAGATCTTCCAGGCTGCATATATGAAATTCCTTGCAAAAAGTGTGATAAAGTCAATTACGGACAGACTGGTAAATCTCTTTCACAACGTCTCAAACAACATCAATATTCTGTGAGAACTGGGCAAATATCGAATACATTATTCATACATATGAGAATTTAGATCATCTTATTAACTGGAGTCAAGCAAGAGCCTTAATCCCATGTAATGACCAGTTAGTAAAGGAATATCATTGAATTTTTGTTTGGCATCAAGTCAAATAATATATAAATGTTCTAAATTTAAGTCTTGGTTTATTTAAACTTGATGCTTTCATTTATGAAAAAATGTTGTAGATAAATATAAGCAACAAATTAATTATATTCAGTTTTTACAAGGTTTTGGACTGTAAAGAAACTTTGTAATTTCGATTAGGGGTCAAATCTGTTTAGGTATGTGACCGTGTGATATCCGATAATCCTGGATTATCTCTTTTAATTTTTACCCTTTTGACAATTAACCATCTGGTATTCTTGATCCAATTGTACTTCATTAACTCCTTGACAATGTCTGAGTAAAGACGAAAGCGCTTGGATTTCTGACTATTATTTTCCTGTGGGATTTACTTATGCACACACACATACACACACACACACACACACATATATATATATATACTTTTAGGGCATAGTTTTTCTCTAATATAATTTTCGTTAAAAGCAATTGCTTTAGTGGCATCAATAAGTTTCTTGCAGGTATCTTCATACCGACGAAGTTTTTTCCGATTCTCGTTCGTCAATTTCTGGTGAAATATACGCAGACTTCCTTCTTCCATTTATTGAATTTTGTCACGACAGCTGTTTCGCCTTATGGGCATTATCAAGCGATACTGACTTACAATCTGACCTTTCGGCCTATTTATCTCATCGTGTGGGAGGTATGACCTCGAGGTATGGGTACTGGTTAGTCTAGGGATTAACAGCTTAAGGGCGTTGTTTTAGTTACAAAGAATATAAGGACATATGTACTGCGACAATAAGAGTGAAAGTTTAAACAGTGGTTAAATAAATATTCAAAATACAATGCCAGTGTGCTAGATTTCCTTAAATGTGTGTTTTAAAATTTAATAGTTACATGTGTTTTAGATAAAAATTACAAAATTGACATACAGGAATGAAAATGAATATAGAAATCTAAATACGGGAGTACAAATATATGTATATATTTTATAGCATGCATAAAGGTACAAGAGATATTTCTGTTTATACATAAATGTGTATGATTTAAATTTGAGTGTGTGTGTATGTGTGTGTATGTCCAAATGGTCTACGTTGGTTAACGGTTGCTGATTCGTGTTGGGCGGGGTCTTCAGCGACCTGAGTAAGGATGTTTACTTGACTTTCGCTGACGCTGGGTCTTCTCATGCCTTCCAAGGGGCGCGCTGTCTGGTCCCTGTTGGCTTGGGATATTCCTTCTCCTGCTGGTGGAGGGGAGTATATGGTCCGATTCTTGTTGGACGTTTCAAGGTCGGCTTCTGAATAGCGATGCTCACTGCTTCCGTTATTAAGAGCGCCGTAGTTGTCTTCTCTGTGTACGACCTGGGTGCCTTCTATGAGCTCTTGTAGAGATGGCTTCCTGTCGTGAACATCTATGTAATGTTGATGGATGGCCCTTGATTTCTATGAGCCAGCAGACGTCTCCGAAGGGTCGTTGTAGTGTGCCCGATGTAGTTTTGGCTGTGAGGTTTACACACCTCCTCTGGACAAGTAAATTTGTAAACTACATTCGTGCACATCTCCTTCGGTCCCCCCGGAGCGGTGCTGTTCTTCATTATTAAGGCTGCTACAAGGTTGGGCTTACTATATATCCTGAGGCTTATTTTATGGTAAGGGGCTTTTGGTTATGCCTCTGTTTATATCCCGCGTAGTGTGCAGCAATCCTCCTTGTATGCAGACCCATAATGTACACGATGGTAAATAATCAAGTTTTCCTCGTTTTTCGCCATGGTGGTTGGGTTGGTAAAATTCGTCCATTTTCTTTTTATTGCTGCTTCGATAATTTGATCTGCATACCCGTTGTTGTCAGCAGTTGGCGAATTCGGTCGAGTTCGTTATGTATATCTTTCCATGATGAGCTGTGTGTGAAGGTTCTGTTGACATACGCACTCACGACAGACTTTTTATATGCGTCCGGGCACTCCCCGCGTGCGTTCAAGCAACGGCCAGCGTTCGTTGCTTTCGTATAAACGGTCGTCTTAAACTGTCCTTCTTGTTGTTTTACCAGGACATCAAGAAATGGCAAAGTCTTCTGCTGCTGTCTCTGTGGTGAAACTAGTGCTCAACTTCACCACAGAGCACAGCCAGCAGAAGACTTTGCCATTTCTTGATGTCCTGGTAAAACAACAAGAAGGACAGTTTAGACGACCGTTTATACGAAAGCAACGAACGCTGGCCGTTGCTTGAACGCAGCGGGGAGTGCCCGGACGCATATAAAAAGTCTGTCGTGAGTGCGTATGTCAACAGAACCTTCACACACAGCTCATCATGGAAAGATATACATAACGAACTCGACCGAATTCGCCAAACTGCTGACAAAACAACGGGTATGCAGATCAAATTATCGAAGCAGCAATAAAAAAGAAAATGGACGAATTTTACCAACCCAACACCATGGCGAAAAACGGGAAAAGGAAAACTTGATTATTTCCATCGTGTACATTATGGTCTGCATACAAGGAGGATTGCTGCACACTACGCGGGATAAATAGAGGCGTAACCCCAAAACGCCCCTTACCATAAAATAAGCCTCAGGATATATAGTAAGCCCAACCTTGTAGCAGCCTTAATAATGAAGAACAGCACCGCTCCGGGACCGAAGGAGATGTGCACGAATGTAGTTTACAAATTTACTTGTCCAGAGGAGGTGTGTAAACCTCACAGCCAAAACTACATCGGGTACACTACAACGACCCTTCGGAGACGTCTGCTGGCTCATAGAAATCAAGGGGCCATCCATCAACATTACATAGATGTTCACGACAGGAAGCCATCTCTACAAGAGCTCATAGAAGGCACCCCAGGTCGTACACACGAGAAGACAACAACTACGGTCGCCTCTTAATAACGGAAGCAGTGAGCATCGCTATTCAGAAGCCGACCTTGAACGTCCAACAAGAATCGGACCATATACTCCCTCCAGCAGGAGAGGAATACCCAGCCAACAGGGACCAGACAGCGCGCCCCTTGGAAGGCATGAGAAAGACCCAGCGTCAGCGAAAGTCAAGTAACATCCTTACTCAGGTCGCTGAGACCCCGCCCAACACGAATCAGCAAACCGTTAACCAACGTAGACCATTTTAGACATACACACACATACACACACACACTCAAATTTAAATCATACACATTTATGTATAAACAGAAATTATCTCGTTGTACTTTATGCATGCTATAAAATATATACATATATTTGTACTCCCGTATTTTCGATTTCTATATTCATTTTCATTCCTGTATGTAATTTTGTAATTTTTATCTAAAACCAACATGTAACATATTAAATTTTAAACACACATTTAAGGAAACTCTAGCACATGGCATTGTATTTTGAATATTTATTTAACCACTGTTTTAAACTTTCATCTTATGTCGCAGTACATATGTCCTTATATTCTTTGTAACTAAAACAACGCCCTTAAGCTGTTAATCCCTAGACTAACCAGTACCCATACCTCGAGGTCATACCTCCCACACGATGAGATAAATAGGCCGAAAGGTCAGATTGTAAGTCAGTAGTCGCTTGATAATGCCATAAGGCGAAACAGCTGTCGTGACAAAATTCAATAAATGGAAGAAGGAAGTCTGCGTATATTTCACCAGAAATTGACGAACGAGAATCGGAAAAAACTTCGTCGGTATGAAGATACCTGCAAGAAACTTATTGATGCCACTAAAGCAATTGCTTTTAACGAATATATATATATATACATACAGGCAGTCTCCGGGTTACGACGGAGGTTCTGTTCTTAAGACGCGTCGTAACCCGAAAATCGTCGTAAGCCGGAACAACGTTCTTGAAAACATGTCCACAGGGAAAATTTCACTAATTTGCAATTTTTCTTAGAGCCGTATCTCTAAAATTATCACTATTTTACTGTTTTCATGTGCAACACTGTGTATTCACAAATTACTGTATATTTTCATTAAAATACAAGAGAGAGAGAGAGATTACATAAAACCATTAAATTCGTTGACCATTGTATGGCATTGTTAAGCTCACTGGAGTTATGAGATAGGGAAATTGATACAGAAAAAGAAGAAGGAAGAATTTTCTTTTGAAATTAGTTATCGTATTATTACTTACTTCTATTATTATTATTATTTATTATTATTATTATTAGTTATTATTATTGAAAATAAATAAACACGTGCATCTACCATAAAAATTCTCTCATCTCAGTAAGAAAGAGGAATTATCCTTACAAGTGAAATGGAAAGGTCATTTTCATCTCTTTAAAATACGACCATTATGAATTTTGTAATTAAAGTTTTATTATTATCATTATTATTATTATTAAATAACTGAATTATCAATAAACATTTTACATACTAGTACCATAAAAATTCTTTTCATCGTCGGTAAAAGAAGAGAGAGAGAGAGAGAGTGTGGTTATCTCTCTGTTCTCTCAAAAAATACTTATTAACGCTTCCAGCGAAAGAGAGGGAGGGAGTTACCACTATGACCATTATTATCTTGTGTGGCAAAAAAGAGAGAGAGAGAGAGTTAACCTTAATTAAAAGTGACATGGATAGATTAGTACGTATTGTATTTCTTTAAAATACTATCACATATGAATTTTGTAATTATACAGTTATTATTATTATTATTATTATTATTATTATTATTATATTTTTTTTTTTGCTCTATCACAGTCCTCCAATTTGACTGGGTGGTATTTATAGTGTGGGGCTCCGGGTTTGCATCCTGCCTCCTTAGGAGTCCATCACTTTTCTTACATATGTGCCGTTTCTAGGATCACACACTTCTGCATGAGTCCTGGAGCTACTTCAGCCTCTAGTTTTTCTAGATTCCTTTTCAGGGATCTTGGGATCGTGCCTAGTGCTCCTATGATTATGGGTACGATTTCCACTAGCATATCCCATATCCTTCTTATTTCTATTTTCAGTTCTCGATACTTGATCCATTTTTTCTCCTCTCTTCAACTCTGGTGTCCCATGGTATTGCGACATCAATGAGTGATACTTTCTTCTTGAACTTTGTCAATCAACGTCACGTCTGGTCTGTTTGCACGTATCACCCTATCCGTTCTGATACCATAGTCCCAGAGGATCTTTGCCTGATCGTTTTCTATCACTCCCTCAGGTTGGTGCTCGTACCACTTATTACAGCAAGGTAGCTGATGTTTCTTGCACAGGCTCCAGTGGAGGGCTTTTGCCACTGAATCATGCCTCTTTTTGTACTGGTTCTGTGCAAGTGCCGGGCATTCGCTTGCTATGTGGTTTATGGTTTCATTTTTCGTATTGCACTTCCTACATATGGGAGAGATGTTTATTTTCGTCTATCGTTCTTTGAAAACTATCTGGTTCTTAGGGCCTGATCTTGTGCCGCTGTTATCATTCCTTCAGTTTCCTTCTTTAGCTCTCTCTGTAGCCATTGCCATGTGTCCATCGCTGGCTAGTTGCTTTAGTCTGTCTCAGTATTGTCCGTGCATTGGCTTGTTGTGCCAGTCCCGGTCTGTCTGTCATTCTCCTGTCTCTGTATTTCTGGGTTCTTCGTCTACTTTTATTAGTCCTTCTTCCCATGCACTCTTTAGCCCACTCGTCTTCACTGGTTTCAGATATTGCCCCAGTGCTCTGTTTTTCGATGTTGACGAAGTCCTATAAACTTAGTAGTCCTCTCCCTCCTTCTTTCGTGTAATGTATAGTCGTCCGTATTTGCTCGTGGGTGTAGTGCTTTTGTGTGTTGTCATATGTTTCCTGGTTTTCTGATCTATGCTGCGGAGTTCTGCTTCGTCCATCCAACTATTCCTGCGCTGTATCTGATATGGCACTGCCCATGTGTTTATGGCTTTTATCATATTTCGGCGTTGAGTTTTGACTGAGTATCGCCTTGAGTCTCCTGATATGTTCTTTGCTGATTCTGTCCTTCCCTCTCTTGTCCTTCCATTATTCCCAGGTATTGTATCCTGTCGTCATCTATGGTGTTTGTGTTGCTCGGTATCTGGTAGCTTTATCCCTTCAGTTCTCCGTACTTTGCCTTTTTTGTATGTTGACTAAGGTGCATTTTTTTCCTATTCCAAACTCCCATCCTGATGTCCCCAGATACAATCTTACAGTGTGGATTAGGATATCGATTTCCTTGATGCTCTTACCATACAGCTTGATGTTGTCCATGAATATCAGATGGTTGATTCTGTTGCCTCTTTTCTTGAGTTGGTACCCGGCATCCATCTTCTGTAGTACTTTTGTCATGGAATCATGGCTACTACGAAGAGTAGTGGGGACAGTGAGTCGCCCTGGAAGATCCTCTCCTGATATTAACCTCTGCTAGTCTTATTCCAGAGCTTGTAAGTATTGTATTCCCAGTTGTTCATTGTATTTTGAGGAAGCTGATGGTGTTTTCCTCTGCCCCCATATATTTTCAGGCATTCTATTATCCATGTGTGTGGTATCATGTCGAAGGGCTTTCTTAGTCTAATTATTATTATTATTATTTTATTATTATTATTATTATTAGTAATTATTATTTGAAAGTATTAAAAAAAACAATAGTACAAGTACATAAAAAAATCTCGAGTCTCAGTAAATGAGAGAATGAGTAGAAGAGAGAGAGAGAGAGAGAGAGGACGAGAGAGATGAGAGAGGAGAGAGAGAGAGAGAGAGAGAGAATTTCTTTCATGAAAACACGTGATGCAACAGTCCAGCTCCCCCTCCTCTTCCCCCTTCGTGGCTGTCACAGAACTTGATATGCTGACAGTTTTTTTAGTACCTGGATCATTGAGAAAAGGGTTACTGGAAGTTACTTGAAGAAGACTGGGATTTCCTTCATTATTCCATTTTTTTTTAAATATATACAAGCTAAAATCTTTTTCTCAAAGTCACTATGGGAAAAATCATTTTCTTTAATTTTGAATTGATATTATTGCTGTATAAATTAATATTAATATTTGAAAATAGTAAATAATTTATTTATCATACAAAGAACATACATGTAGTAGAGAGAGAGAGAGAGAGAGAGAGAGAGAGAGGAGAGAGAGAGAGAGAGAGAGAGAGATTATTATTTTTTTTTTATGTTGATATGCATTTCAACTTTATTAAACTACTAATACAGTATTAATCAAAATTAATATTTGAAATTAGTAAATCATTTTTGTATTATAAAAAATGTATTTAGTCATGAAAAAATAAAATAAACATCAAAATACACTAAATACTGATTATTTCGTCGGAAAATACAGAGAGAGAGAGAGAGAGAGGAGAGGAGAGAGAGAGAGAGCGAGAGAGATGAGAGAGAGAGAGCGAGGAGGATGGAGAGAAGAGAGAAACTGTTTTTCATATCAAGTTTAAGTAGAGTATAAATGGATTCTCTAAGTGAAATAATGTTTTAATTGATATTTTGCTGTTTGTATTAAAGGATATGTATACTGTTTTGAGAATGCGTTCCTAATCCTTGAGTATGGTACCATACAGTTTATAGCGTAAATTAAAATTTATGCGCCCTCCGCTCAGAAACTAGTTCTGCGTATTGGGGTATCGTTAAAAGCATAAAAAAAAAACAAAAAACTGTCGTAACCTTGGAATTTGCGTTGTAATCTAACCAGAAACTTAGTTTTGTTAATTAATATACTGGAAACAGCAATGATTTTTCATTATTTGCGCTGTTTTGGGGCTGTTATAAACTGCGCATCCCAAGCTAGTGTATTCATTCGCTCGGAAACTAGTTCCGCATATGAGGCGTCACTAAAAAAATTTAAAAAATACGACTTAAAAAGTGTCGAAAATCTTCATAACCTCAAAATTTTTGTTGTAATCTAACCAAAAAATTATTTTTATTAACATACTGTGCTAAACTATAAAGGACTCTTATCATAGTATGCGTTTTTTTTAAAAAGCGTCGTTAACTCTGGAGCGTCGGAAGCGTCAGCGTCGTTAAACCCAGGGCGGATTTTTTCAATGAATATTTAAGAAAAAAAGCGTCGTAACCTCGAATGTCGTAAGCTGGACCCGTCGTTAACCCGTGACCTGTATATATCATTATATATATACAGGCGGCCCCTCGGTTAGCGGCAGGGATTCCGTTCTTGGCCGACGCTAAGTGATTTTCACTGCTAAGCGATTGTAAAGCCTGCAGCCGCTGCACACCTTTCGAAACTAGACGAGTCAAAGGCGCCTTAATCCCACAATGGCGCAATAAGTAAAATTATATTTATGCAGTATAGTACTATCAAATTTACTGTACAGTAGTACTATTATCATATAATTATATTTATATATATATATATATATATATATATATATATATCTATAATATATATATAATATATATATTCACACACACACACAGGCGGCCCTCGGTTAGCGGCAGGGATTCCGTTCTTGGCCGCCGATGCTAAGTGATTTTCACTGCTAAGCGATTGTAAAGCCTACGGCCGCTGCACACCTTCTTTCGAAACTAGACCAGTAAAGGCGCCGTAATCCCACAATGGCGCAATAAGTAAAATTATATTTATGCAGTATAGTACTATCAAATTTACTGTACAGTAGTACTGTACAGTACATTACAGCATTATAAATACTGTAAAGTGAAAAAAGCCTTGCTTAAATCCTTTGGGTGTCTAGAGTATGTAAAGATAATAAATAAGGTTTATACAGTGTAAAGGTAGCTGTAGTGTTTAAGTTACGATAATTTCGTCTACGATAGTCCGATTTTTATGATAAGACAAATTACTATAGCCTAACTTTATTTCCCATCTTCTAGTTACATAAGTTCAAAATAACAGCAAAAGAGAATGATGAAAGTATGGTTTGTTCATGCCACTACCTGACAGATATATATAGCTGTATTTTCTGACGTCCGACAGAAATTTCAAAAACTCGCGGGTAAACGCAGTGGGGGCGGCCAGGTGGTAGTACCCATTCCCCCCGCCGCTGGGAGGCGGACATCAGGAACCATTCCCATTTTCTATTCATATTTTTTTCTGTCGCCTCCGTCCGGTAAACATCTGATGGTTTACAGAACCTCGTTGCTCAGGATTTTTTTGGAAATTTGACTCGTTTCTAAGTATCTGATTGATTTTGTTGTATTTTGGGGAAATTGATTGTTGAATTGGCATGCGCGATAGTGGACCGACCTTTTTTGATTTTGGATTGATTTTCTCTATAAGATATGTCGGTGTTGGATCAAGGGTGGGTGCGTCAAGAGTTTCAGATGTGGTGAGTGCTGATTGTAAGGTGAGGCTACCGAAAAGCTCGGTAGACCCCCACACAGTATGGAGTTGTAGGGGGGGGGGCTTCATTGTTTTGATTGATCATCGGTGCAAGGAATGTGAAGGATTGGAACTGATGATGAATGGAGATCATATGAGTCCTATCGCCTTAAATTGGAGCGCGATAGGATCAGGAGGTCTTCCTCAAGGAGTTCTTCCAAAGGTAAGGACTAACGTTTCTCCTGCACTAACCCTGTAGTGTTTACAACCCTAAAACGTGTGTTGCCTTCGGGCTCTGATTATGTGTCGGGAGGAGCGGATGCTCTCTCTATGATTTTGGAGTCCCTTCGCACTCTGGAGACCAAAGTGAAAAGCCTTGGAACCTTGGCTCGGTGCAAGTGTGTGATCGTGCCCCAGTGTTGTGGAGGGGGCGTCAGATCGGCCCATAATGCTTCTAGGCCTAGACCTCTATCAGACTCCCAAGACCCAGGGAGGAGGTATGTCGAAAGCGCCAACACCGAGGGTTTACGGGGGCTTCCCACCGATTCTGGGCGTCCCTTTCGGCAGACCATGTAGGCAAAAAGACCCAGGCTGCCAAGGGACCGTTTGCACGAGGCACGCGTCTTGAAGGATTGCTTTTCGTCCTCCGAAGCGTCCCCCCTCCCCGCGCAAGGGGGTGGAGCGCTCGGAGAGACTCTCGTCCGTTAAGAGGACCGTTTCTTGCGGAGGACGGCTTCCACGTCCTCTTTCGCAGCTTTCGTCGGAAGACGCTTATGATGTCTTTCCTCCTCAGAAGAGAGGTAGGATCTCCTCCGATGAGGACGCTAGGTTGCGCGCACAGGCGCGTACACCTGGAGGAAAAACAGGTAGCTGTTCCTTGAGAATGGAAGGAGGCGTCCCCTCGCCCCTCGTCTTCTCACAGGACCAGATCTGCTTCCTCGTCTCATTTTTTCTTCTCCAACGAAAAGAACATTCTTTTGTCCCTTCAGGACCAGCTATCCTCGCTTATGGCTCAGAGGACTTGCCAGCAGCAGTCGAGCCTAAGCGGAGGAAGGACCTTAGACTGCCTGTAAAGAGGACTAAGCAGTCTCCGTGCCTCGCCTCCTGCGTCTCGTTCGCGATCGCCTTCTCCTTCAGCGATTCGCCTATCCGCGTTCGTCTTATAGAAGGACGTTACGACAGGACCGTTTTTGAAGACGCTTTGTGCAAGGACGCTCGGCAGGACGTTCGGCAAGATGCTTGTCGGGACGCTCGCGCTAGGCCAGGACGTTCGTCAGGACGCTCGGCAGGACGTTCGTCAGGACGATTGGCAGGACGCTAGGCAGGACGTTCGTTCAGGACGCTCGGCAGGACGTTCGTCAGGACGCTTTGGGCAGGAGCTAGGCAGGACGTTCGTCAGGGACGCTCGCCAGGACGCTACACAGGACGATCGGCAGGCCGCTCTCCAGGAAGCTAGACAGGACGCTTGGCAGGGAGGTTTTTCGCCAGGACGTCCAGGCCTCCTTTCAAGACGCTTTCGGGGATTCTGAACAAGAATTCTTACCCCAGACACTTTGTTACGCGCTCAGGCAACGTATGCCAGCGAAGAGAGGTTAAAGACGCTTCTCGGGTAGGTGGGGCGGGGACTGCCGCGGAAGACGCTTGTCCGCCTCAGGACGCTCTTCCATCAGCGAGCAGTAAGCGTCAGAAAGAAGACAGCAGTGATAAGGCTGCAGCTTGCAAGGAGAGGGGTCCCCTTTGATCTTTGCTAAGAACCGCCAATAGGACGCCTTCGCCTGACAGACGTTCTCCTCTTCCTTTGAGAGAAGAAGGAGAACTGGGGTAGTTCGGCTGAATCGGGTGAAGATGAACCTGCTACAGCCCCTTCTACCTCGGATTACAAAGTCCTAGTCCAGACTCTTGCGTTTTCTTCTTTTGAGGACAAATTTCAGCCCGCAGCTCCCACGTCTCCTCCTTCACAGTTTCTTCATCGAAAACGGGGAAAATACCCGGGAGTTCGTAGAGATGAAGACTTCTCTATCGACGAAACGTGCTTTTAAGAAGCTCCAGGACTGGATGATAAGAAGGAGAGACCAAGGCAAGACGACCTTCGCCTTGCCGCCTACTAGACTTAGTGGTAAAGGAGGCATTTGGTATAAGACCAAGGACGAAGTGGAGTTCGTATCCTTCGTCGGCTCAAGGAGATTTTCTCCAGCCTTGTAGAACCTTACAGAGGAGGTCACTTTTACCCTCTGCCAAGGTAACTTGGACCGCGTCGGAGACAGGACCAATCATCTGAAAGGTCGCTTAGGACGCTGGAAGTCTTCAACTTCCTTGATTGGTGTTGGGAGTTCGGATTTACAAGCGAGAAAGCCCAGAATCTCTTAGTCCTGGGGGAGCTGTCCAGCGTGTAGCATGTATGGACAAAGCCGGTCAGGGATGGTTCGGAAGAGCTAGTATCTCACTTTGGGACAGCTTTGTTAAAAAGAGAGCTTTGCTGTGCAACTTCACAGCTCGGTCAGTGACGCCAGCTCAGAAAAGCGGACTTTTGTTGTTTTCGCCTCTTCGAACCATCTCTTCCCCCAGACTTGGTAAAGGACCTGACGAACAGCCTACAAGAGAAGGCTACTCAGGATCTTTTGGCCCATTCTACAAGACGGTCGGCCGGACCTTCAAACATCTTCGGCTGCAGTTCGGTCCACCGCCAAGAAAGTAAAGCCCTTCGTGGGGCTCCCCCCTCTGAGAGCAGCTCCTCGAGAGAGGGTTTTCACGAGGAAAGAAGCTTCTTTAAACCAAAGCCTTCCCAAGTGAAAAAGCATGTCCTTCAGACACCAGTCGGAGCCAGACTGAAGTATTTTGCGGGAGCGAGAGAGAGAGACGGCTCTTGTCCCCTCAAGATCAGTGGAAGCAGGGTACAAGATCCCCTTTTTAGATCTTCCTCCTCTTTCTACGACCTCCCAGAGACCTTTCCTCCATCCTACCAAGGAGAAAAGAAAGAAAAGTCTTGTTCGATCTCCTTCAACAGATGATCGACAAAAGAGCGGGGTGGAACAAGTCGCGGACCTGCGGTCGCCAGGTTTCTACAACAGAATCTTCCTAGTACCAAAGCAGTCGTCAGGTTGGCGTCCAGTTCTAGATGTAAGCAGGCTCAATCTTTTCGTGGAAAAGATAAAATTCACGATGGGAGACGCCTCATTCTGTTCTGGGAGGCCTTGAGACCGGGCGACTGGATGGTATCCTTGGACTTGCAGGACGCGTACTTCCACATCCCGATCCACTCTTTCTCAAAGGAAAAATATCTAAGATTTGTCTTGAACAACAAAGTTGGCAGTTCAGAGCGATGTGCTTCGACTGACCCACGGCTCCGATGGTGGTTTCACAGTAGTGATGAAGAACGTAGCGCGAATGGCTACACTCTTCGGGGAATAAGAGGTTTTTCCCTATACCTCGACGACTGGGGCTGATCAGGGCGTCGTCGAGAGAGAAGTGTCTGAAGGACTTGCAGTTCACTTTAGCCTTAGCGAAGTCCCTGGGACTTTCTGGTCAAAACCTCGAAAAGTCGCATCTGACCCCAACACAGTCCATCGTGTCTGGGGATTCAGATGGATTCAGTGGCTTTTCGAGCGTTTCCGTCCCAGGAACGTCAGCAGCTAGGCTTAGGAAAAGAGATTCTCAGCCTTTCTAAGGAAGGCACTTGCTCGTCGAGGAAATGGATGAGTCTGCTGGGGGACCATTTCCTCGCTGGAAAGGTTGTTTCCTTGGGAAAGACTGCACATCAGGCCTATCAATTCTTCTTGGCAGACGAGTGGAAGGCAAAAGAGACGATCTCGATGCAGTATTGAGGATATCGATTTCGAATCAAGAACCACCTAAGATGGTGGTTGGACCCTCAGAAGCTGTCGAGAGGTGTGTGTCCCTAAGTCTTTTGAGCCCCGACTAGTGTTGTTTTCAGAAGCTTCCATCACAGGATGGGGAGCAACACTAGGGGGGAAGGAGTGTCAGGCTCCTGGAGAGGGGGAAAAACCAGGTAGCCTGGCATATAAATGTAAAAGAACTGGCAGCAGTATTCTGTCCCTGCAGTTCTTCGAGAAGAGTTTGGAGAACAAGATTGTTCAGATAAACTCGGGACAATACCACAGCACTCGCTTATTTAAAAAAACCAGGGAGGTACACACTCCAGGGCGTTGTACTCCCTAGCGAGAGAGATTCTGCTGTGGGGCAAAAAAGGAAAGAGGTTAACGATCCTGCGAGATTCATTGCAGGTGTGCAAAACGTCAGGGCAGACCCTTCTCGTCGTCGGGACCAAGTCCTTCCCGACGGAATGGACCTTGCACGAGGACGGTTTGTGAGACCTATGGACGCTGTGGGGACGTCCACTGGTCGACTTATTCGCAACGTCAAGGAACAAGAGACTTCCTCTTTACTGCTCCCCGGTCCTGGATCCAGAGGCATCGCGGGGGGTGGGACGCGTTGCTGGGGTGGAATTGGACGGGTGGGCCTGGACCTTTATGCCTTCCCACCATTCAAGATTGGGGTGGGGGAAGTCATGAGGAAGTTTGCCTCCTTGGCCTGGAAGGGACAAGGCTAACCCTGATCGCTCCGATGTGGCGGCCAGCAAAGAAGGAGAATGGTTCACAGAGGTCATGTCTTTCCTTGTAGACTTTCCAAAGGACATTGCCCTTGGAGGAAAGATTATTACTCAAAACAGCCGCCCTTCGAAAGGTTTCACAAAAAACCTCTCCGTCTGAGTCGACTGCGTTTCAGACTATCGAAAAGTTTGGCCAGAGCGAGAGGTTTTTCGAAGGGCAGCTGCTTCTCGAGAGCAATCGGCACATGCGAGACGTGCTTCCACAAGAGCTGTTTACCAGTCGAAGTGGGGCTTCCGCTTCAGGGCATGGTGTAAAAAGGAAGGAGTTTCCTCTTCCTCGACCTCTGTGAACCAGATAGCTGATTTCTGCTTTATTTCTCAGAAAATGTGCAGAAATTAGCGGGTCCCTACCATCAAGGGATATAAAAGCATTTTGTCAGCGGTTTTTAGGCACAGAGGCCTAGACCTGTCTGACAACAAGGATATTCATGACCTTTTGAAGTCTTTCGAGACCTCGAAGGTTCCGCAAATGAGACCACCTTCATGGAATCATGGATGTAGTCCTGAAATTCCTTATGTCAAACACTTTCGAAACCGCTTCAGACAGCGTCTCTTCGGAATCTGACAAGGAAGGCTCTTTTTCCTAACTTCTCTTGCGAGGCTAAGAGAGTTAGTGAAATTCAAGCGTTTAGCAAGTTAATGGGCTTCAAAGGGGACAATGCTGTCTGCTCATTGAACCCATCTTTCTTGGCGAAGAATGAAAATCCTTCGAAACCCTTGGCCGAAGACTTTTGAAATCAAAGGTATGTCAAGTCTGGTGGGCCAAGAACCAGAGAGAGTCTTTTGCCCGCGGTAAGGGCTCTCAAGTTTTCTCGTGCATAGAACTAAAGAGGTTAGAGGTCCCTCAGGTAACCTCTGGTGCTCTGTGAGAGGCCAGCCCCAGAGTTACCTTTATCAAAGAATGCATGGCTTTCTTCTAAGGGGACACCATTCGGGAGGCTCATTCATCTTTCCAGAATGACTTGAATTTTGAGATTTCTTCCCGAGTAAAAGCGCACGAAGTACGAGCCGTCGCTTACCCTCTCTTGCCTTCCAAAAGAACATGTCAATCAAGGACATCCTCGATTGTACCTTTTGGAGGAGCAAAACTCCGTCTTCGCCTCACCCAATTACCTAAGGGATTTGTTTGAGAACGATCTTTGTGACGATTGCAATGCACTGGGGCCATACGTTTTTCTCGCGGACACAGTGATTGGGGGTACGGAGTAGCTCTTTCCCTATTCCTTAGTTAGGTTAAGTTAGTTGTTGTGTTTTTTTAGGTTCGGTGTGGGAGTCTTATGTGAAGATCTCCCCATCCGTTAGCTAGTTTTAAGGGGTTTGTGTATAGTTGGTCAGGTGGTGGTCAGTTTTTGCTTCGTGCCCCTCATTTTGTATGGCCTCGATGATCCTGTCACGCTGAGGTCTCGCACCCGTTGACAGATCATCCAGAGCGCACCAGCACTACAGGTGTCTCCACCTGGCTGGGCAAAACTCTGTAATTAAGCAAAAAGCAGCCTTACGTGACAGTAATCACATAGTCTACTTTGCAAACAGGTAAGGAACCAAGAGTATATCATCTACTTAATGTTAGTTTCCCAAAAATCCTATTCTGTCTTTTCCCAACCATCCCGAAGGTGTGATTCAGCTATATATATATCTGTCAGGTAAGTGGAATGAACAAAATGTTATTGTTATTATACAATTAAGTTTTGTTTCATACTTACCTGGCAGATATATAATTAAAGTGCCCCGCCCCCCTCCTCCCCTCAGGAGACAGAGGCATTAATTTAAAAAATATGAATAGAAAATGGGAATTGGTCCTGATGTCCGCCTCCCATGCGGGCGGAATGGGTACTCCACTACCACCTGGCCAACCACTGCGTGTGCCGCGAGTTTTGAAATTTCTGTCGGACGTCAGAAAATACAGCTATATATATCTCTGCCAGGTAAGTATTGAACAAACTTAATTGTATAATAACAATAACATTTTTAAACTTTATACTCGTTGCGTGAACGTGTGACAGCCATGAAGAACCGAACGAGAAACGAGTTTTTTTTTTTTTTTTTTTTTTTTTTTTTTTTTTTTTTTTTTCTTCTTGTTCTTCTTCTAAGTACTACCGCATGGGATAACATCCATTTGGCTTGTATTTCAATCATCGTACTACAGTACACTATTACCGTAGTTGTTATAAATGGGGATATGTAGAATAGAACTGAGATATCTTAATGTAATAACTTTATTCGCTATAGATAAAAAATCAATCGGGAAAAATACTGTTAAATTGAAACCTAGTTATAAGTGAAGTTGAGAAAACTGTTCAAGCTGCTAATGACTATTATCGTACATCGGCAACAAGGCTAAATCCAGTAAACGTATGCCATCAAGCACAACCGTAGATAAAATTGAGATAAAATAATTTTAATCAAAACTACTGTGCTTGAAAGAACACATTTTACTGTTGGATTCACGCCGACATAAGATAAATAACGTAAAGTTCGTATTACGATGATATAAAGGAGAATTGCAAACAGAATCACGTAATTCTTTTACGCAATAAACATGCCGCCAACGTAATCTGTTAACGAAAAAAAAGTAGTTCACATTCACGAGACATATTCAATTCATATTTCCACCTAAAAACACGTTGTATAAGGAAAAATAATCTTGTCTCATATAAGGCAAGTATCTAGATATTCGTTTATGCTAACTAGAAGGAAGAGAATTCACCCAGAATTACATTAAATATGACGAAACAAACTCGTATTCACCATCAGCTGATTTCAAACCACAACATTGGCCACTCCGCGGAATACTGGCTTAGATTTGCCATAGTATTTTACAATACAGTAATATGAGAATACCTACAATATTATTGGATACAGGGTAGTAATGTATGACTTTTCAAATGATTTATGGAAAAGATGCATAATTAATAAAATAACACCATGCATTTTTTGGAACAGTGGCGGACAAGAACGAACATGAAAAAACATCCCCTGACAACGTGGAGCGTAGTAGTTACAAAGGCTGCCTTAATTTGTATCATATTTATGTACAAAAATAAAAATAACCTATACGTAATATATTTTCATACACATTTTAAACATAAAAGCATAAACATTTAAAAAATCGACACATCAATCGCTAAATTTGCACTGCTTTGAACTCTATATTTTCGGAAGAGTGGCAGACGGCGGCTTACAAGAACGAACATGAAAAAATATCATATTTGATAACATGAAGGGCAGTTTCAAAAGCTGCCTTTTTATCATATTTTTTGCACAGAAATAAAAAAATACCCTAAACGTAATACATTTTCATACACATTTTAAACATGAAAGCATGAACATTTATAAAATCGACACATCGATCGCTAATTTCCACCTTTTTTTAACTCGATATTTCGGAAGAGCGGCAGGCAGCGCTCACAAGAAAGAACATGAAAAAACATCGTATTTGATAACATGTGAAGGGCAGTTTCGAAAGCGTATCATATTTCTGTGTAGAAATAAAAATACCCTATACGTAATACATTTTCATACACATTTTAAACATTAAAGCATGAACATTTATAAATCGACACATTCATAGCTAAATTTGCACTTATGTACTCGATATTTCTGGCATAGAACAGCGTCGGAGGCATATATTTTACCCTAGTACCTATGAAATAACTCTCCATAAAATTTGTTAATATAATTTGCATAACCTTTATGGTCTGAACGGTATTTCCACAAATGTATGAACTCGTTAGACAATGGCACTAGCGGCGCTGTTAACTGAAAATTGTGCTGTAAAAATAACTTATTCTTTTTAATAAATATTTCTGACGACAGCCGTAAAACCAATTCGCCGCTGAGTGATTGCGCCTTTAACCGCGGGCCGCCATATATTATATATATATAATATATATATATATATATATCTATATATATATAGATATATATATATATATATATATACATAATATATATATATTATATATTATGTATATATATACATATTATATATATATATATATATATATATATATATATATATATATATATATATATATATTATATACTATATATATATATATATATATATACATATACATATATATATATATATATAGTAAATATATATATATATATATATATATATATATATATATATATATATATATATATATATATATAGTATTTATACATATATATGTATCTATATGTGTATATATATTGTATATATATATATATATATATATATATATATATATCATATACATATATCTATATATATATATATATATATATATATATATATATATATATATATATATATATATATATATATACCTATATATATATTATATTATATATTATATATATAAAATTCTATATATATATATATATATATATTATATATATATATATATAATATATATATATACATACATATATATATATACATATATATATATATATATATATTCTAATATATATATATATATATATATATATATATATACATAACATACATACATACATACATACATACATACATACATACATACATACATACATACATACATACACACAGTGGAACCTCAACTTACGAAAGTCCCAACTTAAGAAAAATTCAAGTTATGAAAGCAAATACATACAAAGATTTTTTTGCCGCTGCATACGAAAATAGTTCAGCTTACGAAAGGTTGTTGCTGTAAAGTCCCAAGATTCACCTGGACCACCGAGAACATTTTTAAAACTCACGCGCCGCCAACTGAGTAGACTCGCTGTAAGATCCTGCTTACCTATTGGTCAGCATATCTCCCATTGTGCTCTACGTAAAGGTGTTCTTCGGCCAATTTGTCGCAAAAGCATTATCGTACACGCGGAATTCGTGCGTTCACATATACGATTTTGTTTGTTAACGTAAATTCGTGTTAGTGATTTTGCTTTGTCGTGTTGTGTGAGAACTTAATTAGTATACTACATAACTTAACTACGTACAGTATAGTCATGGGTCCCAAGAAAATTGCTGAAGTTCACAGAAAGAAGAGGATGCTTTCTATGGAGACAAAAAAAATTATCAAGAAATATGAAGTCGGGCATGCGGTTGAGTGTGATCGTTAAGGAATACGGCCGAAATCCGTTGACGATAGGCATCATCCTTAAGCAGAAGGAAGCCATCAAAGCAGCTACACCTTCCAAGGGTGTGACTATTTTGTCCAACAAGAGGAGCCACGTGCACGATGAGATGGGGTCATTGGGGTCTGACCATGAGCAGTTCAATCTGTTGTCGGTTCCCAGGTTGCAACGGAGAGCCGTTGGAAAGGTCTCTCCTTGGATGTGCACAGATTGTCAAGTTGGAAGACTCCTCTTCACGATACCAGTGGCATTCAGGAAGCAAGTCTCGGCTGTTGAAGAGAGGTGCTTCTGATGCAGCTCCAGTGGTTCCTACTAGGAAGCCTAGAGATCCATGCCCTTCTTGCAGTGATTGGAAAAGTCCAGAGCATTTTTTCTTCCGACTGCCTCCTGGAAGTTGACACTCTTCCGGTGCCCAAGGCTTGTCGTTGCTCTTCGGCTCCTCTTCAAGCTCCTGTATCTGTTGTGTGTAATACTCCTCCTGTATTTACAGAGCAGTCTGTGCTCTCGTCGTCGAATGTAGTAAAGTACCTATTGGCTCCAGAGCTCCCTTCAATCAGGCATCAATTAGCACATGCTTGTGTCTTGCAGGAGCATCCATCGGATGTAGTCAAGCGCCCATCAGTGCCCAAGCTCCCCTCTGTCATGCATCAGTTAGCGCCTGCTTGCTTCGCGCAGGAGAGCCCATCGATTTCCTTGGTTCCTGCTGCTGCTGCTTCTGCTACTTCTACTGTTGAGACAGTAGATCCCATTCAGTCGAAGTTCGAAAGTATTCTGTTTTTACTGAATAAGCCTCCTTCTTCAGTTCAAACTCCAATGACTCCGTTAGCACCCAAGACGATGCAGCAAGTGCCCTCAACAGTTCATGTAGTGCCAGTAGTGGTCGAAGCTCTCTCATCATCATTTCCTCGGATGCCTCAAGACGCTTCAGAGCTGCAAACTCCTGTAGAGGCTGTTTCAACACACACTCAGGTTGATGTGACCACACCTCAGGCTCCTGCAGATGTGGATCATTCCCTTATTTCATTTGAAGATGAAGCTACTGAGGAGCAAGAGGCTCCCTCTTCAGCATATGTGGCTTTATTAAAGTTCCAGCTCACCACATATCCGTCTTTGTTTCATGCCAACTTCTCTGTCGTCTCCCGAATCGACTTTTGTTACGGATATGCCTTCCTCGAACCCCTCGAATGTGCCGAAGATGGTCTTGTATTCCTCGGCTAAGAAGGCTTTAAAGAGATAGACACTTAGCTTGTGGAAAAGAGGGAACAAGGCAAGACCTCTTTTTGTTTTCCACCTTCTTGAATCTCCAGGGAGATTTTTCTGGTCTTATAGACGTAGCCAGACGCTTGCCGTTTTCATTGGCAAAGATTTTGTTTTCAGCCTCAGTTGGCACATCTTCTGAAAAACTTTTTCAAGGTATTCAAAGTTTTCAACCTTCTTGACTGGTCTGTTGGCACTCTAGCCCGCAAGATTAGGTCTTGCCCTTCGATTTCAGAGAACCTCCTGGTGGACTTGGTGGGAGTTCTCTCGTGTATCAATAAGGGGATTAGGGATGGTTCCCACGACTTGGCCTCTCTCTACATGATGGGAACGCTTAATAAGAGGGAGGTTTGGTGTTCCTACACATTGAAGGGGGTTACTTCCTTGCAGAGGTCAGCTCACTTAAACTTCCCCTTAGATAAGAGGCACTTGTTTCCAGAAGCCACAGTTTTAGGCATTGCTTCAGATCTGAAGAAGAAATGTACACAGGATCTCCTCGCCCAGTCAACGTCTTCGAGGGGCTCCTCTCACGAGTAAGGACTGTCATGAAAATGTCTTCTAGGGGCTCCTCTCGCAAATAAGGACCCCGTTCCCTGCACAAGTGCAAGAGCAGACTTCTAATGTTTTGGGAAATTTGGCAGAGAAAAGAGACAGAACCTTAAATTGTCAAAGTTCTGAAGGAAGGCAAAGCTATGTTATCCCCTTCCTCACGAAGCCTCCCCTAGTCAGCACGCCAGTCATCTTAATGGGTTATTCTAGAGGATCAGAAAGGTTTTTGGCTCTGGAAGAAGAAGTTACTTCACTTGTAAGAAAGGGAGCAGTAGAACTCATTCAAGATTGTCACTCTCCAGGGTCCTGCAATCACCTCTGTAGTCCCCAAGTCATTAGGGGGCTGGAGGCCTGTCCTGGATGTCAGCGCCCTGGAAGCCTTTGTCGTAAAGATGAAGTTCAAGATGGAAACTAACCAAACAGTCCTGTCATCTATTCGCCTGGGAGATTGGATGATGTCCATAGATCTTCAGGATGCATACTTCTATGTTACCATACCACCCCAAGTCAAGAAAGTATCTCAGGTTTGTGTTTGAAGGGAAGATTTTTCAATTTTGCGCCCTTTGCTTGAGACTAACAATGGCGTCTCAAGTATTTACCAGTGTAATGGCTCCCATTGCAAAGTGGCTCCACCTTCAGGAGATACAAATATCCTTTTATTTAGACAACTGGCTCCCAAGAGCCCAGTCAGAGTCAGTGTGTGGAGGACCATGAAAATACTCTCTTTTTAGCACAGGGAGTTAAGAATCCTCATAAACTCCCAGAAATCTCAGTTGATTCCCTCTCAGGAAATTCAATATTTGGGAATGATCATAGTCGGGTTTTTCCGTCCTGGAAAAAGAGTAGATTCTTGTATAAAAAAAGATTCAAGAAGTTCTGGCCTTAAATGAGTGCTCGGCCAACAATTGGATGAGTCTGTTGGGGTTCCATTCATCAATGGAGCAGTTTGTGTTTCTCAGCAGGCTACATCTTGGACCCCTGTAGTTCTTTCTGAAAGCGAGCTGGAACAGAAAGGAGCTTCCAGACTTGCATGTTTTTCCTATGACACAGGAAATAAAAGAGGACCTTCTTTGGTGGAATTCAGAAAAGAGACTGTCGGAAGGCACGTCTCTCTTTCAGCTGAACCCCAACCTGAGCTTCTTTTCAGACGTGTCAGACCTGGGATGGGGAGCGCTTTTAGAGCAAAGCGAAATCTCGGGAGTAAGGTCCCAAGAGCAAAGATCCCTGCATATCATCAATGTGAAGGAGCTAAAGGCAATACACCTGGGCCTTCAGTCCTTGGCATCAGAAGTAGAAAACAAGACGATAGCAGTCTACGCGAACAACATGACTTCTCTCTCGTATGTCAAGTAGTAAGGAGGGACTCGGTCTTTCTCTCTTTACGAAGCAGCAAGAGATCTCATTTGGGCAGAGTGAAACAAAACGCGTTTAGTCACCAGGTTCGTCCATGGGAAGCTAAATGTTTTGGTGGACAAGCTAAGTTGTCAAATACAGGTCCTGCCAATGGAATGGACGTTGGATCCTCTGGTCTGCCTAGACTTTTGAAAACTGTGGGGAAAACTGACAATCACAGTGGCGTGGTTGGTATGGTGTTGGCGTCCCACCTCGGTGGTCGCGAGTTGGATTCTCGATCATTCCATTCAGGGCGAGTTCCGTGGCAAGAAAAATAAAAATAAAAATAAAGATAAAGATAAAAATAATGATAATAAAAACTAAAATAACAAATATACTATCTCCGCCTACGGAAGAGTATCTTCCGTAAACATAACCCTCAATGACTCCGGGAGCGGCCGGAATCTAAACCCGCCTTATGCGGAGAGGGAATGTTTTAGGCGGATGGATGTAAGCTCCGGGAGTGAAAGAAGCAGAGCGCAACAGTCCACGGAAGCCGAGGCTGAAACGCAGTGCGACTAACAACTCCGGAGGCGGTCGGCTAAGAAGCGACACTCCCCAGCCCAAGGTCCTGGGAGACCCACTACACCTCCCCCTCAGCTGTGGGACCGGCCGTCAGCGACAAACAACGAGAGCGGCACCCAACTACGGGGAGTCCCACGAGAGGGGGAGGGAGGGAGGGCAGAAGGGGGGACGATCACGTGACCAGCGATTCCCCGCGAATAAAGGATCACGAGGAAAACGCAGGCAAAGCCTATGAAGGCTAGCTGCCGACCGAACACCCAAATATACATAGACAAAATAAAATCAATTACTTAAAGCTAAGGGAAAAACATGCTTTAACAGGGGTAATGAAAATAAGGGGCGAAAAATATAAAACGCAATGGAGGCCACTCGGTGAGAGTGGGCGCAACAAGGAAAAAATACTTGCTCACCGACAAAACGAAAACAAACGGTAAGCTGACGAAAAGAAAAAGGGGGAATTCTTGAATGGAAAATACCAAACTAAAATAAAAGGGGGAAGGGGGGAACGATAGATAAACAATGAAGCACGAAACAAAGAAACGTGCACGAACGCCGACCCCCTTGAAAAACAGGAAATCATGAACATAATAAACGTAGATCAAACAAGATCGAAAAAGTAACTGCCACCCAAGATATAATAAAATAAATACTGAAAATATATACTGAAATACGATAAGTTACGAGTATATAAATATAAATATATAGGTACTGATTACTGAAAGAAGCCCGCTCGAAATTGGTACAAAACAAGGGAACGAGGTAATGGCGGCTCGCTACCGCTCGTTACGGGAGGAGACGCCTAACAAAATCCTAAATAAAGGCAAAACGAAAGGCAAAATCACTCCCTAAATACAGAAAAAGGGCGAACCAGTACTTAACTTGGGTGAAGAGGCAGATTGACGATCCATAACGAAAAAGAATAACGAAACCAATAAAAAGAACAGATAGCTATAAAAAAGCTTGCAACGCTGGGAGGCTATCGATAAGAATGACGCCGCAGTCCCCTTCAACAGGGTAGCTGGGTGTGACCTATAGGTCGGCTCCCCGTTTTCAGGGTCTTTTGATGAGGAAAAGGCTAATTGGAGGGGTTACTGTGGTAGTGTTTAACACTCGCCCCAGTTCTATACCGACACCTTTTATTTAGGTGAGCGAGTCAGAGACTTCTGACATGTCCAATTTAGCAGTTCTCTGGTATCATAGCAATATTTTACTAGAAATAGTGCTAAAGAGGACACATTTCACGGAGCGACACGGCTTCCTCGCCCAGAAATAGATTTTTCCTACGTCAAAATCCCTTTTCTGGGGATAGAAGTTCACTCTCGACGTGGTTTGGAAGTCACGTAAAGCGGTTGGTCCTGTTGCTGAATAACCACTGGTTCCATGCAAAGTAAAACACTTTACAAAAGAAAACGACAATATACTTGTTTGACATGTCTTGGAACTATCATATCCATCTGTTTAGTACAATTAAAACTATTTTATCAAAAAATGTCAGTGTTGTCCTTTTTTATTTGAGTGGAACTGCTAAAAAAGCTATCATGAGGCCAAAGAAAGTTCCAAGTGCTACCCTTGCTGTAAAAATGGGGAGAAGCACTAAAATTTAAAAAAGAACTTGTAGCAAAGTGTTGGAGGAAGTCCCATGCCAATCTCAGTTAGAAAATTCCTACAACAAGCGCTGCTCTTGGTGAATTCAAGGCCAGCAGAGGCTGGCTTGAAAACTTTTAAAAAACTAATGGGCATACATAATGTGCCTACAGGGATTAAGGACATGTTTGCAAAGTGGAATGATGTAAAAAAATATTTGGAGAATTATCATTCCAACAAAGAAGTTGTAATCCATGTCTCCAACATGTTTAATGACAATGCTGTCTTTAACTTTAGGCAAATTTTAAAGAAATGCCAGAAACAAATGTCTCTAGACAGTTTTGTTGTGCAACAGGGTTCCAGTAACTCTTGAGCTGGTCCCACTGCCAGTGAAAATGAAGAGGGGAAGTAACCTCAGATAGTGCTGGTAAAAAACGAAGAGAAGTAATCTCAGATAGGTCCTTGATACCTGAATTCCTTCTGGAGGGAGATTCTCCTTCCAAACAATAACTTCTCCTCCCTCTTCCCTCCTCTCAGTCTTCCATACTACGCTAACAAGTGTTTTCCATAAAGGTAAGAGTGATGTTAAAAGTTCACTTATTCATTTCACTAGTCTTTTATATTTATTTCTCATTGTTTTCTGTATGTAAAACTTGTGTTTATTCCCTATAAAATATATTTTGTGTTAATATTTTTGTGGGTCTGGAACAACATTAATTGTATTCACATTATTCCGTATGGGAATTATTGTTTCTGATTTCGTGGAAGGTTCTAGAACGGATTCTGATTTTGTGGAAGGTTCTAGAATGGATTATGTATGAAAACCAAGGTTCCACTGTATATACAGTGTACATATATATACAGTGGAACCTTGGTTTTCATAGACTTTCCAACAAAATTTTGTCTTGGGTTTCATATGTTTCCTCAGATTTCGTACACTTAAAAACACTCGCGCTGGGGCCCACCATGTGACCAAGCCCCATACCGAGCCCCCAAACAAAGCATCCCATGTTTTCTCGTGACCCATTCTGCTTTTGTTGTGGTTTTTTGTGCTTTTTTATTTGATTGCAACTGCTAAATAAGCCAACATGGGGCCAAAGAAAGTTCCAAGTGCCAGCCCTTCTGTAAAAATGATGAGTAACACTACAGGCAGTCCTCGGTTATCAGCAGACTCTGTTAATGGCGATCTGGTTTTATGGTACTAGACAGGGATTTATAGCGCCACAAATCGTCAAGTTTTGGTTATCAGTGCCTTGAGTTATGGCGCCATAACATACTTAGCAGAGGCACCATTAACCGGTTATCAGCACCATAAGCGTGTTCATTTGCAGAGTTTTGGTTAATGGTAGTGTTTGCTTATCAGCACCCTACCAAGAACAGAACCCCCACTGATAACTGGGGATTGCCTGTATAGAATTTAAGAAAAAACTGGTAGTAAAGTGTTGGCAGGTGTTGCAAGCCGATCACAGTAAGAAAACGCCTACAAGTTCTGCAGTTAGTGAAGTTAAAGCCAACAGAGGCTGGTTTGGAAAATTCAGAAAGCAAATTGGCATACAATTATGTTCCTACTTCAGGGATTAAGGATGTGTTTGCAAAGTATCTAGTCATGAAAATACATTAGTGAATACTTCTTGACGAAAGAATCCACAAAAATACAGTTTTTCTCTAATAATTTAGTGATAAGTTCCACAAAAAAAATTTCGTGAATTGGCGAATCTGCGAATTAGTAAATTTCTCTCTCTCTCTCTCTCTCTCTCTCTCTCTCTCTCTCTCTCTCTCTCTCTCTCTCTCCTCTCTCTCTTAACATAATACACACACACGCACTATTGATTTTATCCTTTCAAAATGTGAATATAAATTATTTTGTTATCAATCTAGTCCTACTGTGACCATTTTGGTTTCTGTGAGGGTGTCCTGTCTCCCCTCCCTCAGTCCCAGCTGGCTGTGTGCCATTTTAATCAAACAGTTCATCAATCAGAAATATACCTTGTACCCCAAAACAAAATTTTCCAAGCATTCTACTTTGTATAACATACTGTTTTATTACTTTACACTTTTAATTTAACTTTTTAACACATTAATACACAATATGTAGTAGGAATTTAAAAAGGGGACTTTTGGGTAGGCTGGAATGAATTATACTGGTTATCTTTATTTCTTATGGCAAAGTATTTTTCATATTTTGAACAAATTGCATTTCAACCAGCCTTCTGGAATGGATGAAGTTCGAAGTCCGAGGTACTACTGTACTATATGTATAATAGATTTTTAAAATGTCTTGCAGGTATATTGATCATTGCCTTATTTTAGTGAAATTAGCCATAGCCATGTCAGTTGTGGCTGAAAGAATAGCGGTGCTAAACTACACTGTAGGAAGGAGTTTCTCTCTCTCTCTCTCTCTCTCTCTCTCTCTCTCTCTCTCTCTCTCTCTCTCTCTCTCTCTCTCTTTTGAGAGGTGTAAGATCATGGTAAATACTTTATTATTGGTCATGCTCCTCATATTGAAGTTACAGGTTTATGTAAGGATATATGGTTTGTTTATAATATGCAATGTTTTTAAAACTTACTTTATTTTTCTGGCATTAAGTACTTGAGGTACTTTATTTCTCTAGCATTAAGTACTTGAGGCTTTAGAACACGCATAAATAATGAAGGTTGTTTGGTGGTTCCAATATTAAGCCTTGTAAATTTGAAACCAATTGCAAATTTTGACAGAGTTCTGCTGTATTACTCAGTTTATGTTTCAGAGTAATTATGAACTCTTGAATGTTATGATACATTGTTTTTTTAATCAGTGGGAAGTTTAGTTTATTTTGGAAATTAGTAGTGTTTTCATTAGGTAGTGGTAGTGTGTGCTTGTTTTTTGAGAGGAGGCAGCAGAATGCAGTTTGGAAAATATTATTAGGGACTATCATCTCTGTCAAAAACCACTTCCTTAATTGATCAGTCTTGTCTTTTACATAGTGATTTGCTTTAATTCAATGTAAAAGGTTTACTGACATGGAGCATAATGAAATGGAGAGATTGTAGCCATACAGATTTTTTGGCCAGATTTTAACAGAGAACACCAACTAATAGTAGTAACTAACTACACATTATTTTGCCAAGTTACAAAAGTCACATAATTTCTTAAAATATTATGTCTGGCTCTATTGTAGTTGGGTGTTTCTCATTCGCAGGACCCGATACCATCCCTGATTCACTTGGTGGAGGGACCTGGTGCCGAAAGTCAGCTTTTAAATAGTCAAGGTTTCTCCAACATGGACTTCCACAGTGACACTCAGAGAATGATAAATCCCAGTGATCGCCATTTTGGGTGTATGTTCTGTGGTAGACTTTTTAACCACCGAGGAACACTTACTCGACATGTTATGATTCACACAGGAGAGAAACCATTCTCTTGTCAGTTCTGTGATTTTAAAACATCCAGGAAAAGCACTCTTAATTATCACATACATTCGCTCCATTCCACTGCTGTACTTTAAGTCTATGATGAAATTAATCTGGGTGCCTTTTTGGTTCTCAAAGTAAAGCTGCAATAATTCTTATATACTTGAGAAAGAATGCACAGCATTTTATAGTTTCTGGGGCTGAAAAGTTTGATGTTGAAAGTATTCACTCAGGGTGTTTTGTGGGAAGTACGTGTTGACTCCAGATGTGCTTCTTTTGAGTAGATTTAGGAAATCTGGTTTTGACTTGCATGTTACTGTGGAAAACGTAACTCAAAACCACAGCTGCTGGAGGAAGGCTTTTCTAAGGTTAGAAAACATTAATATAATAAAGAAAATGAAGCTGGGGAGAAAGCAGACAACCTTTGTCACTCAATTCATTTGGGTTTACTATTACTGATGTTAGTTTGTACAAAGGAGACGAATGTACTGATACCTTTGTCTAGGATATTTTTTTCCTCCAATTTTGATACTTGACCTCAGATGTTTAGTTTACTTTTTGTTTATTTATTTATTTATTTATTTATTTTTTCGCAAAAATCACCTGAAAGTACTGTACTATGGTTTTAAAGGGACAATAAACTTATTTTCATATAGTAAATGGTATGATATTGGTGAGAATAGTAGGTCAATTTTGCTCTGTTCATTGTATAGCCTCAGGTATGCAAAACCAAATACAATGGTAAATTTTTATATATACAGCAACAGTACTTACCTGCTAAATTTTGTTTGTCACCAAAAAAATTGGTAATGGCTGACCACCTGTAATTAATGGCCTCTGTATAATTCTATACAGCCAGATTTGTAATGGACTATCCCTGGCTTATAGGTGGTTTGGGTTCTGCCTGACCAGTTCAATTAAAATAGTCAAGTCAGGAAACTGTAACAATCCTGTAAGTATATTACATAGTATATGAATTTGTATACTACTTTATATCCAATTTTTTAATATCAATTCATGCTTAAATTTAACCCTTCATTAGATCATCATCACTCTCTGACTATTATTTATTTATTTCAATTTACCGCTGTATGTATTAGCTGTTTATTTATGCTGGCTCATTCATTATGTTTACCAAATTCAGTGTATTCAGTTATTTATTTTTTCAACCTTGGTGCTTTTATAAATTACATACTGTGAATTTTATGTGTATTTTATTTATTCATTTTCTTGTTAATTTTATTTTTTAATCTTTTAAATAATTCCTTATTTTTATAGGAGAATATAAAAAGTACATTATGTATGTTAATCTAACATATTATGATAAAAGTACTGCATACTATACCAAAAGCAAGTGAATTATGATAAAACAATACAGTGGTCCCCCCGTATTACGGGGGATGCGTACCAGACCCCCCCTCCCCCCCCCCCTTGAATAGTTAGAACCCACGAATGTTTGGAACCCCTATAAAAAATGCTAAAAACAGCCTATCTTGTTAGTTAAAACTCAAGAAAAACCTACTAAAAATTTTCATACTTGGTTTTATTAATAGTTTTATCACAAAAAGTGCTTTTTATGATGAAATTTATCAAAAAACCAGGAATTTGTGGATATTTCTCATAGAAAAATACTGCGAAGGTGCAAATTTTCCACAAATAATGCGGGGAAACGTTCCCAAGAGAAATCCGCGAATGTGTGAGTCTGAAAATACGGGGGTCAACTGTACTGCATATTATACCAAAAGCAATTGGAAAATGGTATTGTCATTCAAATGTCCAAGCATTCAGCCTTGCATTGTAAGTAGATAGTATAGAATAGTCATAGCAGTTAGACACCAGGTAATTTAAACTAAACAAGGAAACAGTTAAATAGCCAGTGAAGTTTAACTGAAAATTTTGATGAAAGTATTCTGTTTTAAAATGTGTAATCAAGTTTAAGAAATATATTGCAGTGTTTGTCTCTTCAGAGTTCCTTCTGGGATTTGGAAATTCTGTCTGTATGTATACTACAGCAAAATCTTGCTTTAGGACACCCATCATTATAGATTAATAATAGGCAGTGTCTGGTATCTAGCAAAACTGGGTATGATTTGGATGAGATGAGCAGGAGCGGGTGCTGTTTAAGAGTGCATAAGTTAGGTGAGCCAGAGGGTATTCTACAGTGTATACGTAGTACTTTGCAAGAAGCATGAATTAGGGAAAAAGAGGAAATATCTACTTGGACCATGGCTTGATTCCTGCTAGTACATTTGCATATCCATTGTGATTTTGGTGTAACAGTTAGTTCATTATGTTACCTGTGTATCTCTTTATATTCTAGAAAACTTTTGTCTTATGAATATTTTGTGATTCCTGGTTTTTGCACTTTATGTAATCAACTTGTAGATTCTTATGTAATCAACTTGTGGATTCTTTTTCACTTAATGACATGGATTCTTAAAGTGTTGTTTAGTTTACAGTATTTATTTTTACACAAATACACTCAATTTTTACTCAGTGTTTACTAAGTGAAATAAGAATTTCATTGGAGGATGTTACCAGAAAAATCCAGTTTTAGGTTAAACCCAAGAACATTCTTGATGACTTACATTGCTTTTTTTCAAACTGTACACCCTAATGAATCCATTATTAAGGTATTCTGTTATGTCAATATTTATTTGTGAATAAAGTCATAGTAGATTATTATTATTATTATTATTATTATTATTATTATTATTATTATTATTATTATTATTATTATTACTATTCAGTAGATGAAACCTGTTCATATGGAACAAGCCTGCAGGGGCCATCAACTTGAAATTCAAGCTTCCAGAATATGGTGTTCATTAGGAAGAAGTAAGACGTGGTAAGAAAGGGAAAAAACCCCACTTATTAAAAAAGAAAAAATAAATTAACAAATACATAAAAATGTATTAAGATGGAAGGAGAATAGTATGAAGATAGTAATGTGTTGCAACTTTGCTTGAACTTCTGAAGCTCCAGTTGCACGACATCCTCAAGGAGTGTGTTCCACAGTCCAATGGTATGAGGAATAAACGACCTTTGGAACTGAGAAGTTTGATAGCGAGGCATACGTATTTATTGCATATTGGTGCTGCTGTTCGGTGAATGTGGTTGTTCACAGCAGATAAAGAGGATCAGGGATCAATTCTGAATGTGAAAGATCTCTTTTGAAATACAACTTATGAAAAATTGACGGTGGTGTCAATGGTCCAAGTCATTACTACTACTACTACAGGCAGTCCCTGGTTTCGAGGCCTCAGTGATCGGCGATCTGGTTTTATGATATGTACTTGTCTAGCACCAAAAATTGGCAATTTTCGGTGCCATTTTCCGGTTATTGATGCCGGTAAGAGCATTGTTACCGATACATACACTTGACAGAAGTGCCATTAACTGGTTATTGACGCCAAAACCCGGTTACCAGCTATTTTTGCTTATCATCAAGCCATCGGAATGGAACCCCTGCGGTTTACGACGGGCTCAGCTTACGACATTCTGAGGTTATGGCACTTTTAAATTATAGTTACCAGAAAATATTTCCAAGTTTACAACACATGTTCCAGGGTTACGGCACTTACGGCACCGATCTAGCAGAAGAAATGTGACTCCAAAAATACAAAATAACCAGTATTTGAAAGTTTTTTAATGAAAAATGCAATAAGATATCTACACCAAAGAACAATAATAAATTTTTGGGAGTACAAATAGCCTGCAACAGGTTGCATTTATTTTATCGTTATTATAAATATAATATGAGGCCTTACAAACTATACCTAACTTCATGTGGCATTGGCTAAAACTTTCATCAGATGTTTCTCAAAAGTTAGTCGTGAGTCAAAGATTACACCTAGAATAGTTCAGACTAGTTCAGGAAAGTTCCATCCACCTGAAGATGAGGATGGGGTGGAAAATTTGTTTGAGATCTGCTAATCAATAGTGTTTTCCTTTTACTGTAGTTCAGCCTCATACCCCACCGATTACACCATTCCCTGATCCAGGGGGAAGAAGACAGTCAGGATTGATTTAGAAATTAAATGTTGAGTAGGAAAAGATTCTGTAAAGATGAAGGCACTTTCCTGATAATCCACCAAGCATCTTTTGTTTCTCATCAGCCTGTCCTACACACTTATTGCAAAAAATGGGAAAGTTAACAAAAATGGAGGATAAATGCCTGATTGTACCTTTAGGCAAGGGAACTCAAACCCAAGACCATGGAAGGCCATGGTGCAATGGTTTTGGCAAAGTCCAACGTTGGATATTCAGAAACCTTTTCTTAGAAGGGTTGCTTAGGTTGGATACTCAGAACCTTTTCTTAGAAGGGTTGCCTATCAAGGCTAAAGAGTCCCTTCTACCCACTGGCTGGACTTCAGAGTGTCCTTCTAGAAGAATTGACTGACAAGGCTAAAGTTTCCTCTACCCTAACTCAGGTAGACAGGAACATCACACCCTGAAGTGAATATTGCGAAGAAAAGCCACATTAATCCACTACCACAATCTTTCTGTTGCTGGACATTTGGAGTTTCCAGTTTGGAATGTCTAGAAGACATATTCAGAAGATACACAACTACTGTAGTCAGTTTCATCTCATCTGGTCATACAAGGGTGAAAGTGTGCCACATGTGAATATATAACCTGTGATTGACTGAAAATCTAAGTGTTCAATATTGTTTGCATATTGTGATAAACATTAAAACTTTGTTCATCAATATCTTTGCATGTAAATACTTACAAGTTCCCTCACTTAAAAAAATATGCCGATTTCGTATTGACAATAATGTATAATGCCTTTATAAGCACAAGAAAAAAGAGCTTTTATCAAACAGTCTATTGTTCACATCGAACACAAGCAAATTATAGTCTTTCAACAATTATGCTTTTCTCACTGGTATAGCTCAGGCCTCACATAGACCTGTGCCTACAAACCATTCAGATCACAAAATTTACATAATATTCAAACTATTCTATGTGCAGTTTCATTGCAAAATAATTAAATTATGATACCAAAGTTATGTCTGTCCATAATTATTGCAAGGTGAATAATTTGTTTTTGCTTGATCTTCGTACGCTATCTGAAAAAAGCTTGTCTCTCATGCTTGTATGTATTTATTATATTGTCAATATAGCATGCCCTAACCAGGACAAACCAGAACTGGCCTATTGCCGTAACGATATAACAAAACCGTAGGGCAGACGGCCAGGGTAGGCATGATAACGAAAACAAACAAAATAAAATCATAATGAAATTCAGTGAAACTATAACGGTGGGTACCGATGAGGCACGAAACAAAGATACGCGCTCGAAAGGAAACCCCCGTGCTAAATCACGAAAATAACAAAAACAACAAACATAAAACATATACACGATCGACAAAACTGCCATCCAAGAAAAGGCAAATAAAGGGTACTGATATACTACTCGGTTCACGAAGTATGGAAGACCACGCGAAACCACCTGCACCACTAAATGCTCCCCACACCATGACGATGGAGGGATGTTTGACAGTTTTTACTGTTAATTTTGGGTAGTACTGCGACACAGTCTTGGGGCGACGAACAACTTTGGACGTAGCTCTGACGAGTCTGAAGGTCGATTCATTAGAAAACATGACCCCTTTCCATTGCTCACTTGTCCAGGCATGATATTTCTTGTAAAAAGCTTTGTATTTCTTCTTCGTATCATCATTTAACATGGTTTTTTAGCAGCACAGCAGCAGGGAAGGCCAAGGTTTTTCTGAAGGCAGTGTTGGAGTGTATGAACAGCAACATTTTTCAGCAGAGTGTGCATCTATTTCTTTGAGGCAGCAGCTGTAATTGATGGATCATTCATAACTTCACATTTCAAGAGCTTGTCTGTATGTGGGGAAGTCTTCCTGATCCCCCCAGGCCAGGCTTCCTTTTCGGTACCATCCTGGCTGGAGTCCCACGGAAGCCTTCTTCAGGACATTAATGGCTTGTCCTAAAGTCCCAATATCTCACTCCACATGAATTATGGACACTCCTGCTCAACGAGTGTCAAGAAATGAGTTTTTTCTTCATTAGTAAGCTTCTTTCGCCCCATTTTAGCAGTTGGTATCACTGTTACAGTACTCCAAAAATAAACAAAAAGTAGGGACAGAAGGGCAATGGAGCGGTCTGACATACACCTTCTCTCATCCATGGCCGAGTCGGCACTGAGTCTGTCTGGGCTTTTAGTCACTTCTAAGGGTGTTGTACTGCCAGACGTATGAACAAACCTCGTCACCTAGTAGCCAGACCAGCACAACCAAAATTTTACATGCATTTTTTGCTGTCAACATTTTTCCTGCATTTTTGCTGTCTACATTTCCTTTGCACCCCCTGTATAGTATCACTGAAACATAATACAGGCAGTCCCCATTTATCAATGAACTCGTTAATGGCGATCCAGTTTTATGCCACATAAAATTGACAATTTATGGTGCCATAAGGTGATAATAGTGTTATAGCACCATAGCATACCTAACAGAGGCACCATTAACTGGTTATCAGGACCATTAACTGAATCTCGGCGCCATAACCGCCATAAATTGCCAAGTTTTGGTTAATGGAGGTTTTCACTTATCAGCACCCAGCCGAGAATGGAAGCCCCGCTGATAACCGGGGACTGCCTTTAGTGCATATGAAGATAGCACCATCTGATTATGTATACCACAATATGATTATAACACAAAGCAATTATAACACAATAATTGCTAGAGGAATCACTCATGGAAATGAGATTGGAGTCCATATTCCTAAGGGACGCCAATGGGGAGGGAAATTGACTTAACGGCAAATAATACATAGGCTAGCAACAGTCGTCCCAAAAGCGAGTCAGTAACTTAAGAAGAAATGGGATGAGACTGGTCCATCTGAAGGAGTGAAAGCGTCTGAGAAGGACCCGCAGCGCTCTTGGCCTTTTATGTGTTCAGAGAGGGTTAACTAGCATCCTAATAGACGGCGTTTCTTATCCTTCCACAACCCTCCCATGTGGTCACATCGGGTGATGTGGCAAGCATGCGGTCTGGCATTCAATATGAGCGCCGGTTTATCCTTCCTCAGTCAAGGCGCACTTTCTCTTGACTTGGCTAATCTGCAGGTATAAGATCACAGGCAGTCAAATGGACAGGAGGTGATTAAGAGTTAATCCCTTAATAGAGGTGGTAGTAGCCATCTTGCTTGGTGAGACGTCCCCGCGTGAAGTCACAATAATCAACAGATATCACAAGTTTAACATACGACTAGAATTTGAGAAATATCTAGAAGTGTTCGTGAACTATCGTGATAAGATTAGTGTGAAAATATAGGAGGATAAAGCGTCTTCTAAGTTAGTTTATCAAGTGTAATACTATAAATCAGAACAAGATGGCAGTAAGTTCCAACTGCGGGAAAAGGTGGCGTAATTTGGCGTGCTTAGCAGATTCACAATACGATGAGGTAGCAGGAAGGGAACTGGCATTTCTCATCTATGAAATCAGCAACAGTCCTAACCAAAAAGATACAAAAGCATTCATAGATATATTAGAAGGATATAATCCTTCAAACTGGAACAAATCTAATGAAAACATCTTGAAAATAATTGAAGAAGTTCCAAATAAAATCCAAGTGGTCAAGAGACTCATAAAGAAAATATACATAAACCAACATATTCCGACAAAGAAAATGAATAAGGTAAATCTTGTGAATATACTAATTGATGCATTAGGAAAAAGAATGCCAAAAGCATGCAAACTGTGTAAGGTTTGGTATAGCATAGTCAATCCACAAAACCTAATCAGAAAATGTGCTGCATGCAACATTCCGACCCATCCACAGTGTGCTGAGGTAATACAAGATTTGAGAAAAGATACAAGAATTTTTTGTTCAACATGTCTATCATGGATAGACAATGTTATTAAATCAAGATTGAATGTACATAAGTTGAGGATGAAGAAGAAGAGGAAGAGGAAGAAGAAGAAGAAAAAGAAAAAGAAGAAGAGGAAAACGGAAGAGAAGTAAACAAAAATGAAAGAAACAGAAAAAAATAAGGAAAACAAAGAACAAGATAAAAAGTTATGGATGCAGAGATACTCATTGATACTACATATGAGGCAATAAAGCAGCATACCTACGAAGAAATAAATTACGATATGACAACAGAAAAGCAAATCCGAAGAGGCTCTACCCAGATCTATACAATGACGGGAAAGAGGAAAAAATAGACAAGAAAGACAAAATCTGCAACCTTTTGAAAAGAGGGAATTGCAGATTTGGAGAAAGATGTTACTACAAACATCCTAAGATATGTCAAAACTATGAAATATATGGTAAATGTGCATACTTAGATGGATATGGGATGATTGCAGAGATCTGGCATCCAAAAATTATGTAAAAACCTAAAAGAAGGAAAAGGATGTAAGTTCGACAAAAAATGCAAATATATGCACCCTGTAGCCATGAATCATAATCAAATAAATAACCAACCAAGTAATAAAAAAATCAAATAAGAAAGAAACAAATAAAGAGAGAAATCAAGAATATCAGGTAAAAGAGAAAAGCAAACCACCAATGAGATATGCAGAGGTGTCAGCAAAAAATTTCAAAGCATCAGCTCCGAAATTCTACTCAAGAGATAATAACTGTATTTATTATGCAAGAGGATATTGCAGAAACGGAGAAAATTGCAGATTCAGACACAAAATTAATAATTATGATGAAGGAAGATCAATATTATGGAAAAGTTGGATTTTTTAATGTCAGAATTTCTGGAAATGAAAAAAAGAACAACATACCAGAACAGGAAAGAGACATGGGAAAATCCTTATTACTATCAGTATTAAATGAAGGAGAAAACACGCAAACCATCATAGTGATGAATGCGCAGGGATTTTAGTTACGAGTAACTCAAAAAAGAAAAAATAGAGTACTTAGAAGAACTAACCCAAATGAAAAGAAAATAGATATAATGAATATAAGTGAAACCTGGTATTCCCAAGAGACTGGGAATGATGATCAAATAAAAGGGTTCCAAACTTATAGATCAGATAGAAAAAATAGGAATCAAGGGGGAACCGCAATATATGGGAAAGACAAAAAACAAGGAAAAATATATGAGAAATATAGTAACTCAGAATGTGAACTAATAGCGGTAGAATTTGAATCTGAAAAATTGATGAACATAGTAATATAGACCTCCTAATACTAAAGAGTTTGACATAATAAGTGAAAATTGGATGATATATGTAGAAATCACAAGGACTGGACTATTCTCCTATCTGGTGACTTCAACTTTCCTTTCGTAGAATGGAAAGAACGAATAGGAGATTGTGGTTGTACTTATACATATAAAAAAGAGAGTAATAGTAGTGCAGAAGATAAGAGGCAATTTGAAAAGCTATATATGCTACTAGAATACAACATTCAACAAATAAATCACCTGCCAACAAGAAGGAACAAAATACTTTAGACCTAGTTATTTGTGAACGAGATGAATTATGTTAAAGAAATAATAGTTTATAATGCGAGTATTTCAGACCATAATGTCATAGAATTAACAGTTCATTCCAAAGCAAGTGAAAATAGAGATAAGCAAGAAATGAAAAAGTGGGAAGGATATGGAAAATACAACTTCTACAGTAAAAATATAAAATGGTCAGAAATTAATGAAGAATTAAACAAAGATTGGGATAACATTTTCGTAAGTGATGACATAAGGGTAAATACGGAGATATTATATAAAATATTGGAGATAATAGTGGAAAAATATATACCGAAGAAGAAAAGTAAACATCATTCATGCATACCAAGAGACAGAAGGATCTTGTTCCAGAAAATCAGAAAGTGGAAAAAAGGTCTTGCAAAAGAAAAAAATGCATGGAAAGTTATAGAACTAAAAAGTAAGATAGAAAATGCAGAACAAAAGATTATACAATCAAAAGAAAATGAAAAAACGGGACTTGGAAGAAAAACCCTATTAAATATCAAGCAAAACCCCAACTATTATACTCATATCGAAGAAGATGAATAAAAGAAGAATAGAAATAGGCCCTCTGAGAATTGAAGGGAGATTTAACGAATGAAAAAAAGGAAATTTGCAACATACTGGCAGAACGATATAAGAGAGAATTCACCCCTAGAATAGATAATGAAGATAATGATATAGAAGTAAGGGATGAAAATAGTGAATATTTAGCTGACATAGATATTAATGAAGCTGAAGATTGTTTGCAGGGCTATTAATGAAATTAAAAATGGAGCTGCTGCAGGGCCTGATGGAATTCCTGCTATTTGTTAAAGAAAGTAGTTCATTCTATCGCAAAGCCACTTGCAATATTATTAAGACAAAGTGTAGATACAGGCAAGATATGATGAGCACAAATTAGCATATATTAACCCCTACTTTCAAAAGTGGATCAAGACTAGAGGCAAGTAATTATAGGCCTGTGAGTCTAACATCACATATTATGAAAGTGTATGAAAGGGTAATGAAGAAAAATATTATGAAACATTTATAAAAATAATTTGTTTAATAAAGGACAACATGGTTTCGTACCCGGAAAAGAAAAAGTACACAAACCCAACTGTTAGTCCACCGTGAAAACATATTCAAAAATATGAAAAGCGGAAATGAAACAGATGTGGTTTATTTAGACTTTGCAAAAGCTTTTGATAAAGTAGACCATAATATATTAGCGAAGAAAATTAGAAAACACAATATCGTGGATAAAGTAGGAAGATGGTTAAAAGAATTTTTACACAACAGAAAACAGATAGTTATTGCAAACGACGAGAAATCGGATGAAGCAAGGTAATATCCGGTGTGCCGCAAGGTACGGTGTTAGCTGCAATACTGTTTGTTATTATGATTGAAGACATAGACAATAATGTTAAAGATTCGGTAGTGAGTAGTTTCGCAGATGACACAAGAATAAGTAGAGAAATTACTTGTGATGAAGATAGGAACGCTCTACAAAGAGACCTTAACAAAGTATATGATTGGGCAGAGGTAAATAGGATGGTATTTAACTCTGATAAATTTGAATCAATAAATTATGGAGACAGAGAAAGAAAGCTATATGCATATAAGGGACCTAATATGAGAACATCACAAATAAGGAAGCAGTTAAAGACCTTGGTGTGATGATGAATAGGAACATGTTATGCAATGATCAAATAGCAACTCTGTTGGCAAAATGTAAAGCAAAAATGGGAATGTTGTTACGGCACTTCAAAACAAGAAAAGCTGAACACATGATATGCTGTATAAAACATATGTTCGTAGTCCACTTGAATATTGCAATATGATATGGTACCCACACTATCAAAAGGATATTGCACAAATAGAGAGTGACAAAGGTCATTTACAGCTAGAATAGAAGAAGTTAAGGACCTAGACTACTGGGAAAGACTACAATTCTTAAAATTATATAGTCTAGAAAGGAGAAGAGAACGCTACATGATAATTCAGGCATGGAAACAGATAGAAGGAATAGCAGAAAATATCATGGAACTAAAAAATATCAGAAAGAGCAAGCAAGAGGTAGATTAATAGTGCCCAAAACTATACAGGAAAAATAAGGAAAGCACACAGGACATTAATCCACTACGCACCAGCATCGATAATGCAGCGTCTATTCAATGCGTTGCCAGCTCATCTGAGGAATATATCAGGAGTGAGCGTAGATGTGTTTAAGAATAAGCTCGACAAATATCTAAACTGCATCCCAGACCATCCAAGATTGGAAGATGCAAAATATACCGGAAGATGTACTAGCAACTCTCTGGTAGACACTAGAGGTGCCTCACACTGAGGGACCTGGGGCAACCCGAACAAGATGTAAGGTATGTAAGGTAAGGTAAGGTCTGTGTGTGAGGGGCAAATGCGCCTGTATTAAATTATGAATAAAATTTGCCTTACATTGCTTTGAATTGGAAATGTCATAAACTTATTACGTTAGTACTACTTAACGAAATAAGAAAAAAATAATGATAGCTGAAAAAGTTATGTATTAGATGATCAAACCCAGTCTGCGAGTAGCCCATGAATAACTTGTTTGTGAGGGCTTTCTGTTGTTAGGAGAATATTCTGGCATTGGTTATAACCATAAGATCTTCATTACTTTTAATTCGAACAAATGTCTAAATTTCAATTAACAACAGTAAACAGATAATTCTTTACACCATTATTTCATGAATGATTTGGTATATGTGTGTTTATTGTACTATGTTAGGTTACCATATGAAAAATTTTCAAAAGACTAAAAGCACCATAACAGAAGGAATTAAAACAAGAATAATCAACAAGAACCGCAATAAAATTGCTGAATATACGTAAGATAGGCCTGTAATCCAACTGTCATAGGCTGCTTAAACCAACAAAAAGACATAGGGCATTATGGGTCTGCGACATTTTTTATAATCCTGTTATTTTGACTGTTATTTTGAAAGAAGAAATGTCCTTCAGAAAATTCTCAGCACGTTAAATCCATCCAGTATGACTTGTATAGACTATGATAGTACTGTAACTCTAAGTTAAACATAGGCTTATTCTGGTTTTGTAGAGTGCAGTCACTGCATGTCATCACTCCAAATGTGTAAACGATCGCAATGAAATTGATTTTATGACTACTAAAATGTAGTAAAGTTTCATGAAATCAATATGAAATACAAATCTTCATAGCTCTGAGAAAGTCTTTGTGTTTAAATTTAGAATGGTAATGTGCATCGGTTCCCTGTGTCACCTCCTTATTAAAGTGAACCTCATTTACAGAATACTACATGTAGCATCATGAAACATTCCTGACTTCATTTATATATATATATATATTATTTTTTTTTTTTCACCATTTTTAGGATGTGTACAGGCAGTCTCCTGTTGTTGCGAGGGTTACATTTTTATACATTGTTTGGGGTTTCAGGTCCCATCCTGCCTCATTAAGGAGTCCATCACTTTTCTCACTGTGTGCTGTTTCTAGTAGCACACTCTTGTGCATGAACAGTTACTAAAACATCTAGTAGATTTTCCAGGTTCCTTTTCAGGGATCTTGGGATTGTGCCAATGTTCCTATGATAATGGGTACAATTTCTACTGGCATATCCCATATCCTTATTTCTATTTTCAGGTCTTAATACTTAAAAATTTTCTCTTTCTTTCTCATTATTAAAATTACTTATTATCATTATTTTTTAATTGCAGTGTCTTACCGTACAATTATACATCTGTAGGTTCCCTACACGACAGACCAAAATTCACACTTCGCGGTGGCACTGCCATTGCTTACGTAGGTGACAGAATCTCCCCTCACTTGAAGGAGGAACAGGTACAACAGACCAGATGTAGTCAATTTGTTCTCTGCCGGCTTCTGGTAAACATCGGTGGTCAGTGCAGAGTTTTTCTACATATTTTTGAGGTTTATTCTTACCATACTGGGTGAAGTACTCAACTTTGTGTTTTGTGGACTTGTAGCTATTTAGCTAGTTAACCATTCTTCAATTTTTTGTGACTTTTACCATCATGTCTGACTCTAGTCCGCCAGGAGTTAGGTTCTGTGCCAGGGATTGCAGGACTAGGTTAGTAAAACCAATTTATGATTTGCATTAAATGTAGGGGTTTTGAGTGCTCTCGAGAGTCCGCATGAGGAAGGTAAAGATTGGAGTGAGCATCAATGGAAAGTTTTTATATCTCACTGTAATAAAGTTATTAAGGACAGGAAGAGGAAGGCAGCCCGTAAGAGCTGAGAATAATGCTAGTGTAGCTCCCTCTGCTTTGCCTGTTGAAACACCTCTCCCTATTCCTTCTCCTTCTCTAGTTATGTCTCCAATCTTGAACCCTCCTTGTCCTGCTCCTTTAACTCCTTTACCAGCTTCCCATGGAGTTTCTTCTGATACCATTGCCAGCCGTGAATTTAAATTCAAGGAAACGTTCGATGTGTTAGTTAATACGATGGTGCAGTTAGGATTGACATCATAATTGGTGTGATTCTTTAGCTTCGTGACCGTTGAAGAGACATTCTACTGAAGAGGTCCTCTCCCTGCCTCCTGTTAAGAGGACCAGGGAAGTGGATAGTCCACGGCCCTCTTGTAGCGCTGTCACATGGACTTTGCCTAGTAGTCGTAAGTTGGCGCCAGACTTCCTTAACTTGGTTGCAGAATGTCAACTCTAATTTTGGTCCCACTTCTTGGTCAGTTGGAGGAGTTAATGAGCTGGATGAAAGAGAACCAGCAAGTACCTAGGATCGTAGAACCTTCTCTTTCTCCTGTTTCATCGGATGATGAGGAACAAGACGCTGATTCTAGTCTGCTTCCAGGTCTCGTGCTTTGACTTTCTTGATGAATTATGTCGTTGCAGCTGCTTCCTGGTCTCCTGCTTCAACTTTCTTGATGAGAAGGAAACATTTTGATTCCCTTCTCCCAAAGCTGGTGCTTTCCAAGGCTGCTAAGAGATCTCTTCATGATGTTGAGGACTGGTTGGAGATGAAGAGAGAGTTAGGGAAAGCTATCTTTGCTTTTCCTCCTTTGAAACTCATTAAGAAGAGGTACAGGTTCTATGTAACTGGAGAAGCTCCTTCTATGGGAGTATCTGCCTCCTCCCAGGGCGACTCCTCTGGTTTGGTAGATGCTAAGTGGAGATCAGTCTTTTCAGCAGCAAAAATTTCTTCATGTCTCCTGAAGTGGATCATTAAGTCAAGAATATCCTCAAGATCTTGGAGATAATGAGTTTTCTTGATTGGACGATTGGAGTGCTCGCTACGAAGATGGAGGACTGAGGTTTGCTCAGACCTGTGGAAGCTCTGGGGAAAGCTTGTAATAGATCTGTTCACCACTTCAAGGAACAACCCTCGTCCTCTTTTTTGCTCGCCAGTCCCAGACCCTCTTGTATGGTCCATCAACGCAATGTTACTAGATTGGCCAGGTCTGGATGCGTGCGCCTTTCCCCCGTTCGGCCTGATAAGACATGTGTTGAACAAACTTTTGTTTCTCCAAAACATCTCACTGACTCTCATTGCTCTGTTCTGGCCAAGGAAGGAATGGTTCCCAGATCTCCTTGGCTTGCTCGTGGACTTCTTTTTGTTAAGGAACTCGAAACATTTGGTTCATTCAACAATTAAGGAATAGTATAGAGCAATACTTGCCTCAGTATTCAAACACAGAGGAATAGATTTGTCCTAGAATAGTGACCTTTCTGATCTGGTTAAATCTTTTGAGACTTCCAAGTGTCCGAAGAATTCGGTGGCATGGAATCTAGATATTGTTCTTAAAGGGCTTTCTAGTCCTTCCTTTGAACTCTTACATTCATTTTACATTCATCGTCTATGAGAAGCTTAACCAAGAAGACTATTTTTAGTAGTCTTAGCGTCCGTGAGACGTATTAGCAAGTTACACGCTCTGGATAAAAAGGTGGGCTTCTCTCAAGGCGATGCAGTTTTCTCCGTGTCTCATAACTTTCTCACTAAAAATGAGAACCCTTCTAATTCTTAGCCATTCTCTTTTGTTCTCAAGAACTTTATGATATTCTAGGCAAGGAGGAAGAAGAGACTCTATGTCCTGTGTGGGCACTAAGATGTTACCTCTGCAGAACGGAGAAAATAAAAGGGCAGTCTTCCCATTTGTGGTGTTCTGTTAAAAATCCCTCTCATCCTCGCTCAGAAAATGCTGTCCTTCTTTTTGAGAGAATTAATTGTTGAGGCTCATTCTCAAGCTAACGATGTGGATTTCCCTTTACTGAAAGTCAAAGCGCACAAAGTTCGAGCAGTAATGCCTTCCCTTACGTTCCATCACAACTTGCTGCTTTCCGCTATCCTTCAAAATACCTTTAGGAGGTCCAAATCAGTTTTTGCTATGCATTACTTAGAAGAAATCGAAAAAGTGTTTCAGGATTTGAGGATTGTAAGTCTCTCGATCCCCTTTCAGTAGCTGTTATGGTGATAGGAGAAACAACATAGGGGGTTGGTCCCTCTTTCATTCGCTTTGTATCAAGGTTGTTGAATCAAGGGAAGTCTGGAGGTACGATATACCTGGAGTAGTTGCCAGTTCATGGTTTCTTAGTACAGTGGGTAAAGGTTTTTATTTGTGTAGGTGACAGTTTTTGGTTATTATTTTCTGTGTTATTTCTGGTCTTTGCCCAGGGCAAGGGCAATATCTTGTAAGTATACATCCACAGCCCCCATCCTTGCGATGGGTAATCTGCTGTATAATTGTTCGGTAAGACAGCAATAAAAATGTAATTTTTATAATTAAATGAAATTTTATTGCATACTTACCAAACAATTATTGATAAAGCCCTCCCTCCTCCCCAAAGGTTCATGGTTGGGCAGAACTAATTGACTACACCTGGTCTGTTGTACCTGTTCCTCCCTCGAGTTTTGGGGGGGGAGATCCTGTCACCTACATCAGTGATGGTGGCCCCACCGAGAAGTTTGAATTTTGGTCTGCTGCATTGGGAACCCACAGCTGTGTAATTGTTTATTAAGTTTGCAATAAAATTTCATTTTATTATAAAAATTAAATTTTTTCTAGTGCCTGATATATTAACTAAGCAGAGTATATAGGGAATGAAGGGAGAGGTGAAGGATAGCCCATGGTAGATGTGGAACATTTCTATTACCTTGAGAACACTTAACTGTGAAACAGTTTTTAAGAAGATAGTGAGAAATCAATTAGCAATGGGCTGGTAAAGTGGAGATTACTAGACTGCTGGCAAATAAAAAACATAATACTACAGTACGTATTTTTATTAGACTGCTGGCAAATAAAAAACATAATACTACAGTACGTATTTTTATATTTCATAGCCATGAGCATTGGCAATTTTGAAAAGATGAGACTATAGAATGCTAAGATTTGTTTCTGGGGATAGATACCTGAGCTGGGGTGTCTAATGGCAGGAAAATAAACCAAGATCCTAGAGATGATTTGGAACTGTTTGGAAAGTAGTAGACATGAATGTTGCAGGATGAGAACCGTTAGAAAAACCCACAAAATCATGAGAATATGCAAAAATTTAAATCTAGGTTAGTTGGGAATACAGACAGAAGAGGATAGAATTAATTTTATATTTATCCCCTGTAGAGGAGTAGTACTGCTGTCAGCACGACTAAATAACATGAAAATACATTAATCAGTGAATTTTTTCAGTACCCTCATGAATGTAAAATCTAGTGAAGAAACATTTTAAAGCAGATGATTTCAGTTTTTCAGAATGATCAGACATGATACAAATATGGAACAGACATAAAAGGTTACTGTTTTCCAAGCAAGCCTCCACAGTATAAAATGGTTGTTGTGAAGAAAAATGAAATTATGAAAGAAAATATCAAATGAATAATAAAATATATTTTAAAATTGCCAATTGTTTGAAATACTGTAATATACTGATGAGTAAAGTGACCTTTTAACCTTAAAAACAAGTATTCTAACCAATTGTTAAATCCTGCCGAGATTTTTAATAAGCTACCCTCTGAATTTTGATAGTTGTGTCAATTGTTAACTACTGTCACAATTTTCGACACTAAACAAAATTCCGGGAATAATGGTAAAAACTACAGGTAATTCAAGTGAATCACTAGTGACACGACTATCAATACTGTAAACAAAACAACTGTACTTAATTATAGTTGACCCCTGCTATTCGCAGACTGGATTTGCAGACTCACCTGTTCGTGAATTTCTCCTAGGAACCTTGTACAGTCAGTCCCCGGTTATCTGCGGTCTCAGTTAATGGCGATCCGGTTTTATACCATTGTCCATCGCCATAAAATCGGCAATTTATGGTGCCATAAGTGCCAAGTTTTGGTTATTGGTGCCATAAGGTACCAATAATAGACTTATGGCACCATAGCAGACCTAACAGAGGTGCCATTAACTGAAACTTGGTGCATGTATAGTGTTATAAATTGCTGAGTTTCGGTCAATGGCCTTTTCGCTTATCAGCCCCTCCACCAATAACTGGGGACTGCCTGTATACCCATTATTCGGGCGAAATTTGCATATACGCCATATTTTCCTTTGAGAAATATCCACAAATTACTGAATTTTTATATCAGCATCTTGATTAAATGTACTTTTTTGATAAAACTATTTTAAAAATTGGGTATAAGCATTTTTATTGGGTTTTTCTTGAGTTTGAACTAACAAAATACAGGTAGTTGTCAACTTATGACCGTAATTGGTTCTGACCAACCGGTCGTAAATCGATTTGGACGTAAGTTGGCCCATGTTAATTTACTGTAAGAATATTATACTAGCCTAGCCTACTCGAGGGTAATCAGTATCATCTTTACATGTAGGGTAACCTAGCTTACACTACACAGCATACTTTATACATACATGGCGTAGTAGTAATTATTAATTTCAGCTAATTCTCTGGTTCAATGCACATTGGCTTCTGATAATTCAGTACAGTATGCAGCAAAACTCGTGTGACTTTTTTATTTTTGCACTGGACAAGCGTTGTTCTCAAGTCAGGTTGCCACTTAGTATTAAATCTCATATTTTATAAACGTGTATGTATGAGGAAAAGTTGGTCACTTATTATGTAGAATCTTATCATTGAAATATATTGGAATCTTGAGAAACAAAAATATTTTACGCAACAATATTTCTGAATGAAAACTAAATACGTACATTACTGTAGCATGAAAACCTCTGCTCACTGTGACTTCCAAGAGTCATGGAATCTTAAGTTTGGATACAGTGAAAAAGGATGTTGCGTTGGAGTGAAAGAGAAAAGTTGAGGAGCATTGTCTAATGATAAAAATTTATGCAATTGAGATATGAATTCAAATTTATTACTTTTCGCTTTTGTAGTTTTCTATATAAAGCAAATGTTAGTCAGGATCATGATTTCAATACTTACAATAAATTATGGCTTAGGCTTAGGTTATAACCAGTGCTACATAAGTCTATTTCCCCGAGGGGTTTCTTCAGTTTGAAGAAATGTAAATAATTGATAAATAAGAGAGGTGAAGAGTAATCTTCTTTATTAGAAATATAATTAATTTTTATTATTTTATTTTTACTTTAGGAATGGAAGACTATAATCAGGTCAAATATGAAGTTTTTATTGTAAAACTAATATTGTAATACCTACCTGAACACCTGAATAAGCCCTGGTCACTTACCAGCCCGAACCCTCATTTATTAAAAAATTTACCAAGTCTTTGGTTAAAATAAACGATCAGTGTTGCCAATCTCCTGGCAAACACCCTCGTTACCAGCCCACCGCTGGTAGCCCTGCCTCACGGGCCGGTCACACCTGCCCTCTCACGTCAATCTTAACTCAATAACTCTGTATGAGAGGGGAGGAGGGTGGGAATCATTCAGGTGTTCAGGTAGGTATTACAATATTAGTTTTACAATAAAAACTTCATATTGCAATACACCCCCTGAACACCTGAATAAGCCCGATTTAACAACATTAATTTTTGGAGGTTGGGGTGGAAATCAAATCCTGCCCCCCGGTCCGTGCCCCCCCCCCCCTCCCCCACTGTAAAACCTAGTTTTTGTCAGTCCAATATAAATTTAAGCCCACTTCAACGCCGACTCATTTTCTTTACCAGAATGCATTTGGAGACGAGTACCCGAGTCAAGTCTCAAGTTCATTTGTCACTCGTCCAAACTAATCTCCCATGTGTGACCTTCTAGGCCTCCCATGTGTGGAGGGAAAGACTCTCTGCACCCCTACTCTAAAGGTCAAAACTCATTGAGTGCAGGAGGGATACAAACCTGTTTCCTCTCATGTGGCTATGTGCCTCACCTGAGTAGGGGAAAACTGAAGACCTCCCATGTGGCTCTCGGCCTCTCATGTATGGAGGGAATCTGAAGACCTCCCATGTGGCTCTCGGCCTCTCATGTATGGAGGGAAACTGAAGACCTCCCATGTGGCCTTAGGCCTCTCATGTACGGAGGAAAAAACAAAAACGTTGTGGTGTCTGTCCATCGGTGCGTCTGCGACGGTGTCTTCGTTCGTAGCGCTGTCCTCTCCTGTAGTGTTGTACCTGCCTGTCTGTTCTGTGCCTGATAAGTGGAAGAATACCCTCAGATAGGCCCAGACCTGTTCTTTCCTATCTGTCCTAATACTTAGAATCCTCTCGTAATATGTCCTATCATGAATGCCTCCTACATATCCCTAATATTCGCTCACTACTCTAATACTAATTCTGATCACTGACTCGTATTAACTAACGGCTATCCCCTATAACTGCTCCCGCTGCCACGAACGGACCTAAAGAAAACCCTTCGTCGAACTGAAACTGAACATCCCTCAAGTAGAAAGAAGTGAAAACCGAAACAGACTTCCAAGTTGCTGCCTGCAGAATCGCCGATACTGAAAAATTTCTTAAGAAAGCTGCCGAAGTTGCCATTTCCCCTCCCTAATGCTGAGCTCTGACTCCTGTCAACTCTGAACTATCTGAACCAGTTGAGCCTTTAGTTATTGCCTGTCGAATGACTTCCCTGAGGAAAAAGCTGATTGCGTTTTTGGAGATCGATCTAGAGGGATTTTTGGGGGAAACGAATAAGGTTCTGGGTCTGGGTTTCAGTTTCTTCGTCTTATTCACGTAAGCTCTCAATGCTCTCACCGGACATAACCGCAACTCTTCCTCGTCTCCTCCCACGAAGTCGGTCAACGCTGTTACTCTAAACGACCTGGGAAGGGGATTAGACTCTGACTCTGTCTTTGCTCTGAATTCGGGAAGGTAAGACAGGAACAGATCCTCTCCAACCCACGAGATATCTCTGGCGATGGCTTGAAGTTCCCCTATTCTTCTAGCTGTTGCTAATGCTACTAGAAAGAGGACCTTTTTCTTCAGCTCTTTCAGCGTTAAACTCTCCAAAGAAGCCAACAAACCTAAGACCATTAAAAGATTCCAGGGAGGTGCGTGAGATGGGGTCCTTGGCTTCTCGATCTTGAAAGACCTCAACAAATCATGAATCACTCTGCTGGAAGATATTTCAGGTAGATGGAAACGAAAAGTGCTACTAAGCATAGCTCTATACCCTGCAATTGACGAGTACGAGAGATTCTTCCTTTGTCTAAGAAAGAGCAAGAATTCCGCTATTTTCGGAATTGTAGGACTGGAAATAGTATGTCCCTGCGACCTGCACCAACTTCTATACATGGCCCACCGCACTTGGTATAGTCTTCTTGTGGAATTTCTTAGACAGAGAGTAAGCTGTCTAGCCACTCCTCGTGAAAAACCCGCTTCTCTTGCTGCTCGCTGGATAGTCTCCATGCAGCCAGCCTTAGTACTCGAAGGTTTTGGTGGAACTGATGGAAATGTGGCTGTCTTAAAAGGTCCTTTCTGTGAGGAAGAACTACTGGGGGCATTATTAGCATTTGTAGAAGATCCGGGAACCAAGATCTTTGAGGCCAGAAAGGGGCGATTAGGGTCATCTGAGTGTTTGAACAGTCCATGAGTTTCCTCAGTACCTGATCCAACATGCCGAAAGGAGGGAACGCATACACCTGCATCCTGTCCCTTGACTGTAACATCGTGTCTGTACCCGCTGACATAGGATCCGTCACCGGTGAAAAGTAAACCGGTAGTCGGTGGTTCTGACTCGTGGCAAAAAGATCTATCGTTGCTGGCCATCTGTTTAAAAGGAGATCTACTTCCTCCTGGACCAAGGTCCATTCTGCCCCCAGAACTTCCCTTGATCTGCTCAAGGCATCTGCCACCACATTCCTTTTGCCTGCGATGAATTGTGGTAGAATCTTTACCCTGTGTGTCTCGCACCACCTTAAAATTCTCTGTGCCACTTCCTTCAGATTGAAGGATCTTGTACCTCCTTCCTTTTTCAGGTATGCTAATGCTGTGGAGTTGTCTGAAAACAAGGCCACTGTAAGATTTAACACCTGTTCCTCGAAGGTGCATAATGCCTCCTCTACCGCCCTGAGTTCCCTGAAATTTATGGACTCTCTCCGATCCGGATCCCTCCAAAGGCCCTTGGCTTGAACTCCCTCCAGGGTTGCTCCCCAACCCTGATCCGAGGCATCTGTGAACAGATGAACGTCCGGAATCGGAAGGTCTAACTCTACACCGGTGGTCAGATGATGTTCTTCTGACCACCACCGAAGATCCTCTCGGCAAGAATCGTCCCAGCTGATCACTGCACCCTTGTCCCGAAAGTCCCAGCGATTCCTGAGACATGCCTGCAAGGAACGCATCCGAAGACGAGACCGAGGAACCAGAAGGGAGAGAGAGGACATTCTCCCCAGGAGACTTAGCCATTCCGAAACTGGTTGTTCTCTTGTCGACCTGAACTCCTCCAGTTGGCCTAGTAACATCTCGACCCTCTCTGAGGTCGGGAAAGCCTTCAAAAGAGGCGTCTGAATCCTCATCCCTAAATAAGTCTTCTCCTGTGAAGGCACAAGATCGCTCTTGTCCTCGTTTATCCTTATACCCAACTTCACACATAAATCCAGCAAAAAGCTTGTCGCTCTTACTGCTTCTTTCTTGGAGTCCGCCTGAATTAGCCAGTCGTCCAGGTATCTTCTCATCCGAAAACCTTGACTGTGCATTATCTTTGAAACTGGAGACATCACTCTCGTGAAGACCTGAGGAGCCGTGGTCAGCCCGAAGCAAAGTACCTTGAACTGGAAGGTACCCGGTGGACCCGAGAAACGAAGGAGCCTCCTCGATTCCTGATGAATTGGAATCTGGAGGTACGCATCCTTGAGGTCCACCGTCACCATCCAATCGTTTCTTCGAACTGACCTCAACACTGAAGCTACGGTTTCCATGTGGAATTTTGTACATTTCACTCTCTTGTTGAGCTCTGATAGGTCTATAATGGGTCTCCAAGACCCTGACGCCTTCTTTGTGACGAAAATTCGACTGTAAAACCCTGGGGTTGGGGGTGCAGGCTCTATTGCCCCTTTTTGGATTAGAGCCTGAATCTCTTCTTCTAAAGCTATACCCCTGATGGATGAAGGAGCATAACTGTGCAGACGAATCGGTGTCTTGGAGAGAGGAGGAACCGAACAAAGAGGAATCTTGTACCCCTTCTCTAGCACCTCCAATACCCAACTGTCTGCATTGTACTCTCTCCAGTGGACGGTGAACTGAGAGAGGCAACCCCCTACTGGTATTCCCGAGAGTGATGTCTCCTATTTGCGAAAATTCTTCCTCGAAGCTCCTGCCTTCGAGGAAGTCGAGTGAGCTGACCTCTTCGCGAATCTAACCTTCTTTGGAGACCTAGAAGGAGAACGAGAATCTGATCGCCGCTTACCTGGAGACGACATCCTTGTTCCTTTTGGAGATCTAGATCCTTGCGCTGCTACTCTGATCAATGCTTGTTGAGACTCCACTGTTGAGGTTGATGATACAAAATTCATCATATTGGTCACTTCCTGTTCGTTAAATAACGAACTAGTCAATGTTATTGGAGAACGGGACAAAATCCTTTTGTGTAGATCCGGGAAATGCTGGGGCAAATGACTAAGGTAAAGGTCTCGCCTTTTCTTACCAATGAATGTCGTACACCCTGCCACACAATTTGCCTGGTGTGCCAGGCCCATGGAAACTGAAGTGATGAGGTTATCAAACAGTCCAGGGTCTGAAGGAACAAAACCATCCTTCTTCAAGAACCCCATCAAGCCAGACAGAGTCCACATTGTGTGTGACAAGGCCTCCGTCTGATTCCTAAATACGTTTTCCAAGGTAGCTGCCTCCTTCAGAGAAACACTAACCAGCCTAGATGAAGCCAGAGATCTAGGAATTAACCCCTCAATAGATTCATTGAGAGGAACCCGAATCCCCGACGAAGGGTTCCCTGATACTCCATACAACGGCTTCCTTGGAGGAAGGAGCGCCGTGTCCTGCCTATTAAGCCTACCACTGAAGCTAGTCTCTTGTCCGCCTCTTTCAGAGCTTGTTCGACTCTCCCGAACCAAGGAAGTTTGTTAGAAGAGTACACTACGGGAGGTTTAGTAGCATATAATTCCTCAAAAACTGAATGACTGCTGGAACGGTTGATCCTCTCCCTTTGCCTGCGGGAAAATATCCTGGATGAAATTAATCATCCTGCTGTATTCGCTGTCACGCACTTGACTCGAAAGATCCTCAACAACAACGGTGTCTTCATTCAACTCGTCTTCTTGGATTACGTCCGAAGGCCGAGCTCGCCCTGTCATAGAAGCGGACTGTACATCTCCTAAACCTACCAATAAATTCAACCCTTCACCACTTATACCAACCCCCTCCCTCCGCCAGCCAGAAATATCGTCAATAGGCACAGGTGCATGAGGAGGCGCATCGACACTTTACCAAGACGGCAGTGTTGTCAACAGCTCAGGTGAGCTACTGTCCCAATGACTAGTCTGGAACGCAGACTGTCTATCAGGTGCAGTGTTACAGAATGCAGACGAACTCGGCATCGTCATATTACGCGTCTCCTGTCTCGATGACGCAACAGTCGCGCTCGCTCCGCCCACCCTATGGTTGCCAGATACTTCCGGCCAAGCAGCCTGAACACCTAAAAAATCTCCTGTCCTTACCCCTTCCACATTTCCTGTCCTTGCCCCTGCTACCTGTGTTTGTATGTTTCCTGCCTGTACATTAGTCATATTACCTACCTGGAGTGTTGACCATCCCGCAGCTACTGTCACTCCCCTACTCCTAACCGCCATATCTGGCACCTTAAGTACCCAATCCACTCTGCCTTGCGTCATAGCTAATGTACCCCGAGAACCTACGTCTACCGAAGCTTTAGAGACTAACTGGTGAATGTTACCAAGAGAAGCAATACCTGAATCTGGAAGGATATCCGAACCCAATGAACCCCCGCACGGTGGGTGACGAAAACCTACACTGTCAGTGCTGTCTCTTTGCCCTGACGAAAAACCAACGTTCATGCTCCTACCACCCCTTGCCAAAGAGGTAGCCATGTTACTGTCAGTCAATACAGTATTCCAACCTGACTCTCGGGTTGTGCGCAGTGAGCTCAAAGAACCCCCAAACCCTGCCGATCTTGTCGTATCAGTCTTAGGAACGACTGAAGAGTAAGGATACATCCAAACAGATACATTGTCCGTACTATCCGACCAAATCACCTGACCACTGACACTATCCGAGCAAGGAATACCGGAATCAGATACTCCCACCCGACTACTAGGAAAGGAATTGAAAAAAGTCGAAGAACCCTCAGAAATAGGAATCATAGAAGAAGGAGAAATAGAAACCCCTACTGATCCAGAAGGCATAGCAGGTATCAGTTCCGAAGAAGTAACAGAAAAGGAAGAAGAAGAAGGAAGGAGGAGAGAGGAAGGAAGTTGAAACATAGATTCAGAAGGGCTACATCCCTCATTCATCTTCTTTAAAGAGAGCCAATAAATTGAAAAATCTCCACCTTGAAAATCAAAACTAAGATCATCTTCAAATTCAGGAAAATTCTTTTAGCACGTGATTTCTGATGTCACTGTAGTTCATCAGAAAACACTGCCTAACTAGAGTTCTATATCCTTGTGATAACCCGAGAAAATTAGCATTGTACTCTGCTATATTTAGCCCTTGATCTAACCTACCCGAAGGACTGGGATTTACCCCCGGACCGAATGGAACTCGAGAAGAAGAAGGAATCTCCTCTACGAATTTATTAGTAGACGAGGACTGAATTACATTCTTACCAATATCTTATCAGTTTTTCCCCGGGATGATAGACCCGAGGGAAAAATACAATCCGCTGGATCGAGCGGAGAAAGAACCCTGGCCATCTTTGCTTCTGGTCTTACTTCTAAGGCTAAAGAGATCTTTTCCTCCATACCTGGTGCTATCTTCCTATCTGTCACTTTGTCTCCTAATTCTGATATAGACTTACCATCTTTGTTAGGGATTAAAGGGGAAACTGCTACTAACTCTGCCTGCTCCGTGCCAGGGGGGACAGCGGATCCTGCCCTGTGGGCTTGCGGATCCCCATAACCCCCAGCACCGGTTAGGGCTGGTTCTGGAACAGGCAGGGGAGCTGGAAAAGAACGATTAGTAATTTCAGTATCCCTATTGCTTGATCTATCTTCACTTAGCCTTGACATAAAATCAGTAAACAGAGACGTCATACTTGATGTCAACCTACTCTCAAGTTTCTTAAAAAGCACTGTCTCTAAATCTCTATCTTGTTCTACGTTAGACTCTTCCTGCCTACGCTTACTTCTTGATACGACACCTTTCCTATGTTTAAGATACCCTAACATCTGGTCCAAAGACCACTCCTGATATTCCACACATCTAGTCTTTACATTACATTGAACAGGCCTACAATTTACGCATAAGGAATGACTGTCGTGTCTTAGGGTACTCATCCTCTTCTTGCATTGTTGGCAAAGACGATACGTCGTTGAACTTCCGCTCGTCGTTTTCTGTGATGTCGTTGCCGAGGATGCAGTAGTTGATGTCGTTGTCATAGCCTGTGTTGTTTCTTCCTTAGCCGAATCCATGTCTAATGATAAGGTATACAGAGCAATTCAAACCGTAATCCAAAGGGATGCGTAATTCGTCACCAAATTTAATCAATTCAACGGTGCAAATGAAGGCCGGGCAAGACCAAAAAGAAGTTCGCTGTGGATACGTCTGTACTCCACCGCGAACGATAAGTGATTGACGTGAGAGGGCAGGTGTAACCGGCCTGTGAGGCAGGGCTACCAGTGGTGGGCTGGTAACGAGGGTGTTTGCCAGGAGATTGGCAACACTGATCGTTTATTTTAACCAAAGATTTGGTAAATTTTTTAATAAATGAGGGTTCGGGCTGGTAAGTGACCAGGGCTTATTCAGGTGTTCAGGGGTGTATTGCAATATTATCAGCTACAACTATCGAGTGCAGATTCTACAGAATGACAACTGCAACGTATTATAAACAATAATGTCTAGGCCAATGCTGTTGACTGTATAACATACTAGGCAATATTGCAGACAGCAACAAGTTGCATCAAATCTTAATAACTTATGAAGGGTGTCTATAAGACCATAAAGCAGGATTTGTGAAATTCTTCCACAGTCTTGGTGTGGTATACTTCCATCATTATTTTCTTCATAGGCCTATAGGCTTAATAAGAATTATATTAACCTCTTCATTACCGAAAGTTTGTTTGCACCGGGTGCATAAAGGTGGTACGCATAGTACCACCAAAACTCCTCTTTTCAGATAGGGACTTCCAATCATTCTGTAATTTCGGTTTGAAGAGTTTGGAGCAAAATAAACAGTATGACACGATGCCAGACGTATGATGAACCCAAAAAAATATTATTACTGCTTATAGTAGTGTGTAGGTGACAGATGAACTGCATCTCAACAAAAAATCACAAAACCAGACAAGCATAAACATGTAATAACTTCTACCCAAGTATAAAACCAGTTGTATCATCATTTACTGTATTTATTTATTTATTCACTTATTACATTTTACAAATAAAAGATATGAACACCAGATAAATGAAGGTAAAAATAATGCCTTATAGTAACTTTATATATAAAAAACCAAACCAGAGAAAAAGCAAAAAAGCAATTTTTTCTGAGGACAAGAAACTTGAAAAATTAGTTTAGATACCCCTGATGCCCCTAAAGTTGTTTTCTGTGATGAAACTAATCTTAGTAAACGTAGAAAATGACATCGACCAATTTTTTAAAGATATACTACTATAAAATTTGCGATTTCCATATTTATTGGCGGGGCTTTCGCTTTAGTTTTTGCTCTTTTTTTTGTTATTACGTGCTTATTTACTGTTCTATTTTGATAATACTTTATGTGCATGTTCCAGGTGCGATATACCAGCATTCTGTAAGACCGAATTTCTATTCAAGACTGTAGTTTTCTCACCGACCACCAGTGTCCCTTGTACAAGGGACACTGAGTTTCACATTTTTTTTTTCATGAAATCATTTATTTTCCCTGTAGGATGATAAAACTAACAGAGAATATGCGTTATTATAGTGCTAATAATACCTGATAATTTCATTAGCCTGTCTTGATTAGTGTATTTTTGGCAAATATTTTTACGATCGGCACCCCTCCAAACTGGAGTCACTACCGAGAGATTCAGTTCAGCAGCGAATGCAATGTTTACATTCTGCTCACCCACCCGGTAAAGAAGGCGTTAATTAAGAAGCTCAAAGTGCACTTGGCCTTTAGGTTAGGGGAAGGCAGGCAAACTAAGCCATTGGCGGGCCACTATGCACCCTTCACAGTTGGGTCTAACGAAATCCTAGGCAAATCTCAAGAAATGTAACTAAGTAAAGGCATTAATAAACCAAGTAGAAAATAATGAATATGCTTAATAATAAAAATGGTATAGGTTAAGTAAATTATTAAAAAAATATGTAGAATTCTTTTAAATACATGGGTCCCTGTGAAAAATAGAATACAAATTCCAGCTAAACAAATAGAGTAAATACAACTTCATCTTTTAAAACATGTCATATATATATATAGCTACACATACATACATAAAGAGAAATTGCAAATAACAATGTCATCCCTTTCCTAGATGTATTAATACATAGAGAATCTTTCCAATGTAAATTCAGTATTTATAGAAAACCCACAGATAATTTAACATCTGTACATTTTTATTCTGGCCACCATTTTCATATCAAAATTTCAATTTTTTCTTCTATGTTCCTATGAGCTTTGTGTATCACGAGTCCACAATATCTTGACCAAATAATAGAATACATAAAAAAGATAGGAAACAATCTCTGCTACCCACCTCATATAATTGATGTATGTTATCAAAAAGCTCACAAAAAGTTTTATAGTGTTGCTAGTAATGAAAAAGAAATGCCTAAAAATGTACTTTCGCGGATTTGAAACCATAAAAACAATATTTAAATTGTTTAATGTTAATGTAGTGTTCTCTTATAACAATACCATTAAAGATATGCTAATTAAGAATAATTCCGTAATAAATAACATCATTATTTACAAAATTCCTAGTAAGGATTGCCCATCTTTTTACGTTGGACAGTCAAGTAAAAATTTATGTGTAAGTATTAACCCTTAAACGCCGAATGGGTATAATAAAAATCGTCTCCCGTATGCCGAGGGGGTCTCGGAGTGAGCGCCGAAGCGGAAAAAATGTTTTTTTCAAAAAATCACGGCGCGCTTAGTTTTCAAGATTAAGAGTTCATTTGTGGCTCCTTCTTTTGTCATTGCCTGAAGTTTAGTATGCAACCATCAGAAATGAAAAAATATCATTATCATATATAAATAATGCGATATATGATACCGCAAAAACAAAATTTCATATATAATTGTATTCAAATCGCACTGTGAGCAAAACGGTTTTAAGCTAACGAGTTAATTTTTTTTCGTTGTATTGTACACTAAATTGCGATCATTTTGGTATATAACACATTATAAAAAGATCAAAGTAACACAGAAAATATTATCATAAAATGATGCATGAATTCGTAACACTCGGATGTAAAATTTTTTTTTTTTTTTTTCAAAAATTCATCATAAATCTAAATATTGTTCTAGAGACTCCCAATTTGTTTCAAAATGAAAAAAAATGATTGAATAATACTATACTGTAAGAGTTTTAACTTACAATTGCAGTTTTTGACCATTTTGGACGAGTTAAAGTTGACCGAATGTTGGATTTTTTTAATATATTTTTTTATATGCAATTATTTCGGAAATTAGAAAAGCTACAACCTTCAATTATTTTTTGTTGTATTCTATATGAAATTGCACACATTTTCATATATAAAACTCTATGAAATGCCTAATATGAAACGGAGCAAATATTCCGAGAATGCGACATACGCATTTCGGAGATTTGCGGTGGAGAATCCGCGCGCGGAGGGAAGTAAAGTTTTTTAAAAATTCACCATAAATCTAAATATTGTGCTAGAGACTTCCAATTTGTTTCAAAATGAAGATAAATGACTGAATATTACTAGATTGTAAGAGTTTTAGCTTACAATTGCGTTTTTCGACCATTTTGATAGTCAAAGTTGACCGAACTTGGTTTTTTTTTATTTATCGTGATTTATATGTAAATATTTCGAAAATGAGAAAAGCTACAAACTTCAATTATTTTTTTGTTATATTTTACATGAAATTGCGCACATTTTCATATATAAAACTTTATGTAACGGCAAATTTAAAATGGTGCAAACATTACGACAATCGAATGAAAAAATTTATGATTTTTTCAGAAGAGTTACCGCGCGGACGTAAGGAAAAAGTTTTTTTTCATAAATATTGTGGTAGAGATTTCCAATTTGTTGCAAAATAAAGGTAAATAATTGACTATTACTAGAATATGACCATTTCAGTAGTCAAAGTTGACCGAAGGTTGAAATTTTGGCACATCGTTATTTACATGAAAATATTTCAAAACTGATAAAAGCTACAACCATGGGTTGTTTTTAGTTGTATTGTGCATGAAATTGCACACATTTCCATATATAAAACTTTATGTCAGCTAATTTAAAATGGTGCAAACATTACGACAATCGCACTTATGATTTTTTCTGAAGAGTTACCGCCATAAATCAAAATATTGTGCTAGAGACTTCCAATTTGTTGCAAGATAAAGGTAAATGATTGAATATTACTAAAATATAAAAGTTTTAGCTTACAATTGCGTTTTTTTACCATTTCGGTAGCGTCAAAGTTGATCGAAGGTTGAAATTTTGTCACTTGTCGTTATTTATATGAAAATATCTCAAAACTGATAAAAGCTACAATCATGAGTATTTTAAAGTTGTATTCTACATGAAATTGTGCACATTTTCATATATAATACTCCATGTAACGGCTAATTTAAAATGGTGCAAAAATTATGTCAAAGTGACGAAATAATTTCTGAGATGTGTCACTGATACTTTTTAGTGCAATAAGAAAGAAATTCACGCTTGCACGCCTTCGTAACGATTGTAAACAAAACAACACCTTGATCTGTGAGCTCCCAGCATCCCCCAAGGCGCGTGATTCAAAAGTTTTCGGCTGGTAGGCCTATAAGTATTTTTCCCCGAATTTTTAAAAAAATGTAGACGTAAAATACGTCCATTCGGCACCTGACAGACAATTTATATCGACGTAAAATACGTCCAATAGGCATTTAAGGGTTAAGCAGCCCAGACTTCAAATGCACTGTATATCAATCTGAGTGAAAAATCTCATTGTATTAATTGGGGCGATACCTCTGTAATTGCTAGATCTAATGATTATGTTTCAAGAAATTTACTGGAATCAGCAATTATACAAATCACTAATAAAAATAACCTAAATCTTAGTCTGGGACTGTACCATTTGGACTCATATATTTGTAAACTGTTTATGAAGGACCTTAAAATAAATGAACTACCAATTAATTAGTCCCACATGTATATAGTTATTATTTCTCTCTATCTCTCTCTCTCTCTCTCTCTCTCTCTCTCTCTCTCTCTCTCTCTCTCTCTCTTGCTCGATATATATATATCCTTTTTTTCGTCTTTTCATTAATTTTTTGGGGGGACATTTTTGTAAATTTCATGGTAATAAGTTTTATATACCTCCTTGTTTTTTCAAAATGTATTGTTTTCTGGATGAATCCTCTGTAGACCACGTGTGTGATCCTCCAAGGTGTGGCTGTTTAAAAATTCGCTTATCCTCCCCTCAGGCGTTTCCTCGTTTCTGTAGAGTGGAATTGACCTTATTGCTAATCTTGTAATGTCAGTTTGGATATTAAGCCTACTTTGACTATGTTTTTCCTCTGTACGATCAGTTATACCTGAGTAAAGGGTCGCACTAGACCGAAAGTGCTTGGCTATCTTGCTTTCATTTTTTCCTTCATGGCAAAAACCTTTTATTTGTACATAGCATCACGTTTTATATACTTCGTAATCAAGTTATTCATATATATATATAAATATATATATATATATATATATATATATATATATATATATATATATATATATACATATATATATATATATATATATATATATATATATATATATATATATATATACACAGTGGTACCTCGAGATACGAAATTAATCCGTTCCGAGGCGGCCTTCGTATCATGAGCTTTTTGTATCTTGGACCGCATTTTACATGTAAAATGGCAAATCCGTTCCAAGCCCTCCAAAAACACCCCAGTAAAATTCATAATGAAGCTAAATTGACCTATAAACAATGAAATACTACAACAATTTGTACCATTCAATACGTAACTTAATACGTACTACTAACCCTTAAACGCTGAAGGGGTATATTAAAAATCGTCTTCAGTGTGCCGGGGGGTCTAGGAGTGAGCGCGGAAGCGGAAAAAATTTTTTTTTCAAAAAATCACAGCGCACTAGTTTTCAAGATTAAGAGTTCATTTATGGCTCATTTTTTTGGCATTGCCTGAAGTATAGTATGCAACCATCAGAAAGGAAAAAAATGATCATTATCATATATAAATAATGCGATATATGATAGCGCAAAAACAAAATTTCATATATAATTGTGTTCAAATCGCGCTATGCGCAAAATGGTTAAAGGTAACGAGTGTAATGTACACTAAATTGCGATCATTTTGGTATATAACACATTGTAATACGATAAAAGCAACACAGAGAAAATATTATCACGAAATGATGCATGAATTCGTAACGTGCGAACGTAAACAAATATTTTTTTCAAAAATTCACCATAAATCTAAATATTGTCCTAGAGACTTCCAATTTGTTTCAAAATGAAGAAAAATAATTGAATATTATTATACTGTAAGAGTATTAGCTTACAATTGCAGTTTTCGACCATATCTGACGGATTAAATTTGACCGAATGTCGAATTTTTTTATATATTTTTTTATATGCAATTATTTCGGAAATTAGAAAAGCTACAACCTTCAAATATTTTTCGTTGTATTCTACATGAAATTGCACACATTTTCATATATAAAACTCTATGAAATGCCTAATATGAAACGGAGCAAATATTCCTAGAATGCGACGTACGCATTTCGGAGATTTGCGGCGGAGAATCCGCGTGCGGAGGGAAGGAAAGTTTTGTTTTAAAATTCACCATAAATCTAAATATTGTGCTAGAGACTTCGAATTTGTTTCAAGATGAAGATAAATGACTGAATATTACTAGAGTTTTAGCTTACAATTGCGTTTTTCGACCATTTCCGTAGAGTCAAAGTTGACTGAATGTGGTTTTTTTCTATTTAGCGTGATTTATACGCAAATAGTTCGAAAATGAGAAAAGTTACAACCTTCAATTATTTTTTGTTGTATTCTACATGAAATTGCGCACATTTTCATAAATAAAACTTTATGTAACGGCTAATTTAAAATGGTGCAAACATTTACCACAATCGCACGTATGATTTTTTCGGAAGAGTTACCGCACGGACGTAAAGAAAATGTTATTTTTTTCATAAATTCACCATAAATCAAAATATTGTGCTAGAGACTTCCACTTTGTTGCAAAATGAAGGTAAATGATTGAATATTACTAGAATATAAGAGTTTTAGCTTACAATTGAGTTTTTCGACCATTTCGGTAGAGTCAAAGTTGACCGAAGGTTGAAAATTTGTCACTTATCATTTTTTATATGAAATTATTTCAAAACTGATAAAAGCTACAACCATGGGTTGTTTTTAGTTGTATTTTGCATGAAATTGCGCACATTTCCATATATAAAACATTATGTAACTTTATGTAACATTACCACAATCGCACGTATGATTTTTTTAGGAAGGGTTACCGCGTGGACGTAAGGAAAAAGTTTTTTCATAAATTCACCATAAACCAAAATATTGTGCTAGAGACTTCCAATTTGTTGCAAAATGAAGGTAAATGATTGAATATTACTAAAATATAAGAGTTTTAGCTTACAATTGCGTTTTTCGACCATTTTGGTAGAGTCAAAGTTGACCGAAGGTTGCAATTTTGTCACTTATCGTTATTTACATGAAAATATCTCAAAACTGATAAAAGCTACAGTTATGATTATTTTGTTGTTGTATTTTACATAAAAATGCGCACATTTTCATATATAATACTCCATGTAACGGCTAATTTAAAATGGTACAAAAATTATGTCAAAGTGACGAAATAATTTCCGAGATGTGTCACCGATACTTTTTAGTGCGGCAAGAAAGAAATTCACGCTTGCGCGCCTGCGTAACGATTGTAAAAAAAACAACTCCTTGATCCGTGAACTCCCAGCATCCCCCAAGGCTCATAATTTAAGAGTTTTCGGCTGGTAGGCCTATAAGTATTTTTCCGCAATTTTTTAAAAAAAACTTTTGTATATCGATGTAAAATACGTTCAGTCGGCACCCTAGAGACAAAAAATGTTGACGTAAAATACGTCCACTCGGCGTTTAATACAAGAAATACTGTACATATGTAGTAAAGTGTGGAAGCTTACCTTTCGAGTGAGGCTATCTCTGAAAGTGGCGACAGAGGAGGAGGACAAATGGCAGATACGTACGTACACTTAACTTTACGAAACACATAAAAAAATGTAAGGAAAACATACATAAACTAAGCTTTACGAAACATTAACGAAACTGTAATACATAACTTTACAAAAAACTGAAATTAATTTTTTTTTTTTACATTTTTTTTTTTACTTTATATACTTTGCATTTTCTTTTAAACAAAATTTCAACTTCTTCACCACTTTCAACTTTCTGTTTTTTAGTATCACTTGGTTCTTCCTTTTTGCTTACTCCTGCTAATACTAAAGGCCTCTTTAAAAAATAATTATCCAAGGAAGATTGCTTCTGCCTACTTTTCACAATGTTCCTGAAACGACTCAGGCAAACGTCATCGAACTGCGCAAGCATACAACCTGTGTAAGCCTTTTCGGGGTGTCTTTTTTTTCTACAAATGATTGCACTTTATGAAATTCAGCTAGAACATCCTTAATTTTTGCCGTTGTCATAGGGTCGTCCTCCTCCTCCTCGCCGCTGCTAGAGAACTCCTCTTGAACGATGTTATGTTGCATGGCCTCCAACTCCTTCAGGTCATCCGTCGTAAGCTCCTCTTGGTGCTCCTCGAGAAGGTCGTTGATGTTGTCCTCGTCGATGACCAGCCCCATGGACTTGCCGAGTGCAACAATCTCGTCAAGATCTGGTTGTGAAACAGTTTCAGGATCGTCAACTGTTTCTGAATCTGCAGCACCAGCTTCGCCCATGTCGAATCCCTCGAAGCCTCGGGCGGATACGGCATCAGGCCAGAGTTTCCTCCACGAGGAATTCAAGGTTCACCTCGAAACCTCCTGCCAAGCTTGGTCGATGAGTCGGATGCATATCACAACATTGAAATGCTCCTTCCAAAATTGATGCAAGGTGAGGTTTGTGGTATCGGTGATGTTGAAACATCTCTTGAAAAGATGTTTCGTATACAACTTCTCGAAGTTCGATATCACTTGCTGGTCCATGGGCTGGAGGAGAGGGGTGGTGTTAGGCAGAAGATAAAGAACCTTGATGAAGGAATACTCCGCTAGGATATCTTCCTCGAGGCCAGGAGGGTGAGCAGGGGCATTGTCCAACACCAGCAGGCCTTTCAGAGGGAGGCGCTTCTCTTCCAAGAATTTCTTCACTGTCGGGCTGAAACACAGATTTACCCACTTGGCGAACAAAAGGCTCGTTACCCAGGCTTTCGCATTAGCCCTCCACATCACTGGAAACTTCTCCTTAAGCACTTTGTGGGCCTTGAAGACTCGAGGAGTCTCGGAATGATAGACCAGTAGGGGCTCCACCTTGCAATCCCCACTGGCGTTCGAACAAAGAGCGAGCGTAAGCCTGTCTTTCATAGGCTTATGCCCGGGTAGCTTCTTCTCTTCCTCCGTGATGTGCGTCCGACGAGGCATTTTTTTCCAAAAAAGGCCAGTCTCATCACAGT
>NC_061108.1:79365000-79422500 GCF_015104395.2 Macrobrachium nipponense
GGAAAATTGCGAACAGAATCACATAATTTTTTTACGCAGTAAACATGCCGCCAACATAATCTGTTAACGAAAAAAAAAATGAGTTCACAATCACAACGAGACATATTCAATTCATATTTCCACCTAAAAACATGTTGTTTAAGGAAAAATAACCTTGTCTCATATAAGTCAGGTATCTAGATATTCGTTTATGCTGACTAGAAGCAAGAAAATTCGCTCAGAATTGCCATCAGCTGATTTCAAACCAAAACATTGGCCACTCCCCGGAATACTGGCTTAGATTTGCCATAGTATTTTATAATAGTACAATAATATGAGAATATGTACATACAATATTATTGGATACAGTGAAGTAATATATAACTTTTTAAAGGATTTATGGAAAAGATGCATATTTACTTTTTCTTCTATGCTTATCTTAATTTTCGTCACTATGCAATCTACGTAGCAGCGGCATCTCAAGCACGTACGGTCGTACCTCAATTTTTTGCCCGAGTAACAAAGCCAAAAATCGACCGAATTTCACAGTTATATTTTGTACTTCTATCCCATAGAAAAACAAACAAATTGCACTGTTGCAAAATCGAATGTAGATGCAAGTTTTGTCTTTTAAAATAAATTTATGGAAAAATTGTAAATATGATTTATAAAAATTTGATTCAATTATATAAATTAAAATTGTATTATTCGGGCGCGACTGAACAACCTATTGTCTTCATCATGTGAAGGGCTGTTACAAGGACTTCAAATGGACTTGCGTACTGCCACTGTATCATATTTATGTACAGAAATAAAATAAATACCCTGTAATAAATTTTTCGTACACATTTTAAACATAAATGCATGAAAACTTATAACAAAAAGCTGAAGTTTCATTTTAACTGAAAGCTGAAGTTTCATTAACAAATGAGTTATTATTAACTCCCAAATTAACCCTTTACTGCCGACTGGACGTATTTTACGTCGACATTTTTTGTCTCGGGTGCCGACTGGACGTATTTTACGTCGACTTACAAAAGTTTTTTTTAAAATTCGCGGAAAAATACTTATAGGCCTACCAGCCTAAAACTTTTGAATCACGCGCCTTGGGGGATGCTGGGAGTTCACGGATCAAGGTGTTGTTTTGTTTACAATCGTTACGCAGGCGCGCAAGCGCGAATTCCTTTCTTGCCACACTAAAAAGTATCTGTGACACATCTCGGAAATTATTTCGTCACTTTGACATAATTTTTGTACCATTGTAAATTAGCCGTTACATGAAGTATTATATATGAAAATGTGCGCATTTTTATGTAGAATACAACATTAAAATACTCATGATTGTAGCTTTTATCAGTTTTGAGATATTTTCATATAAATAACAATAATTGCCAAAATTTCAACCTTCGGTCAACTTTGACTCTACTGAAATGGTCGAAAAATGCAATTGTAAGCTAAAACTCTTATATTTTAGTAATATCCAATCATTTACCTTAATTTGCAACTAATTGGAAGTCTCTAGCACGATATTTCGATTTATGGTGAATTTATGAAAAAACTTTTTCCTTACGTCCGCGCGGTAACTCTTCCGAAAAAAATCATACATGCGATTGTGGTAATGTTTGCACCATTTTAAAATTAGCCGTTATATAAAGTTTTATATATGAAAATGTGCGCAATTTCATGCACAATACAACTAAAAACAACCCATGGTTGTAGCTTTTATCAATTTTGAGATATTTTCATATAAATAACAATAATTGCCAAAATTTCAACCTTCGTTTAACTTTGACTCTACCGAAATGGTCGAAAAACGCAATTGTAAGCTAAAACGCTTATAATTTACTAATATTCAAGCATTTACCTTCATTTTGCAGCAAATTGGAAGTCTCTAGCACAATATTTCGATTTATGGTGAATTTATGAAAAAAATAACATTTTCTTTACGTCCGCGCGGTAACTCTTCCGAAAAAATCATACGTGCAATTGTGGTAATGTTTGCACCATTTTAAATTAGCCGTTACATAAAGTTTTATATATGAAAATGTGTGCAATTTCATGTAGAATACAACAAAAAATAATTGAAGGTTGTAGCTTTTCTCATTTTTGAAATATTTGCATATAAATCACGATAAATAGAAAAAAAACCACGTTCGGTCAACTTTGACTCTATCGAAATGGTCGAAAAACGCAATTGTAAGCTAAAACTCTTACAGTCTAGTAATATTCAGTCATTTATCTTCATCTTGAAACAAATTCGAAGTCTCTAGCAAAATATTTAGATTTATGGTGAATTTAAAAAAAAATCTTTCCTTTCCTCCGCGCGCAGATTCTCCGCCACAAGTCTCCGAAATGCATACGTCCCATTCTCGGAATATTTGCTCCGTTTCCTATTAGGCATTTCATAGAGTTTTATTTATGAAAATGTGTGCAATTTCATGTAGAATGAAACAAAAAATATTTGAAGGTTGTAGCTTTTCTTATTTCCTAAATAATTGCATATAAAAATATATATATAAAAAAATTCAACATTCGGTCAACTTTAACTCGTCAGATATGGTCGAAAACTGCAATTGTAAGCTAATACTCTTACAGTATAGTAATATTCAATCATTTGTCTTCATTTTGAAAGAAATTGGAAGTCTCTAGGACAATATTTAGATTTATGGTGAATTTTTGAAAAAAATATTTGTTTACGTCCGCGCGTTACGAATTCATGGATTATTTTGTGATAATATTTTCTCTGTGTTGCTTTTATCGTTTTACAATGTGTTATATACCAAAATGATCACAATTTAGTGTACATTACAATGAAAAAAAAGTAACTTGTTACCTTTAACCGTTTTGTGCACAGTGCGATTTGAATACAATTATATATGAAATTTCGTTTTTGCGCTATCATATATCGCATTATTTATATATGATAATGATAATTTTTTTCATTTCTGATGGTTGCATACTAACTTCAGCCAATGACAAAAAAATGAGCCAAAAATGAACTCTTAATCTTGAAAACTAAGTGCGCTGTGATTTTTTGAAAAAAATATTTTTTCCGCTTCCGCGCTCACTCTGAAACACCTCCGGCACATGTGAGACAATTTTTTTTTTTACCGCTTCGGCGTTTAAGGGTTAATAAAATAACACCATGCATTTTTCGGAACAGTGGCGGACAAGAATGAACATGAAAACACATTCCTCTGACAACATGGAGGGTAGTTACAAAAGCTGTCTTAATTTCTATCATATTTATGTACAAAAATAAAAATACCCTATACGTAATATATTTTCATACACATTTTAAACATAAAAGCACGAACACTTATAAAATAGACACATCGATCACTAAATTTGCACTCTTTTTAACTTGATATTTTTGGAAGAGCAGCAGGTGGCGGCGTACAAGAACAAACATGAAAAAATATCGTATTTGATAAAGTGAAGGGCAGTTTCAAAAGCTACCTTTATATCATATTTCAGCGCAGAAGTAAAAATACCCTATATGTAATACATTTTCATGCCCATTTTAAACGTAAAAGCATGAACATTTATAAAATCAACACATCGATTGCTAAATTTGCACTTTTTTTAACTATATTTTCGGAAGAGCGGCAGGCAGCGGCTCCCAAGGAACATTAAAAAACATCCTCTTTGATAACGTGATGGGCAGTTTCAAAAGCTGCCCTTGTATCATATTTCTGTGTAGAAATAAAAATACCTTATATGTAATACATTTTCATACACATTTTAAACATAAAAGCATGAACATTTATAAATCGACGCATCCATAGCTAAATTCGCACTTATGTAACTCGATATTTTCAGCATAGAACAGCATCAGAGGCATATATTTTACCTTAATACCCATGTAATAACTCTCCATAAAATTTTTTAATGCATAACCTTCATGGTCTGAACAGCATTTCTACAAATGTATGAACTCATTAGACATAGCGGCACTGTTAACCAAAACTTGCGCCATAAAAATACCTTAAAATGCCTTATTTTTTTAATGAATATTTTTGACGACAGCCGTAAAACCGATTCACCGCTAAGCGATTGCGCTGTTAACTGCGGGCCGCCTACTGGGTTTTTTTAATAGTTATCACAAAAAGTGCACTTTATAATAAAATTGATAAAAAGAATTTTCTGCAAATAATGGGGGGAGTTGTTCCCAAGAGAAATTCGCAAATGCATGAGTCCATGAATCTGGAGAACGCAAATACAAGGGGTCCACTGTACTTAATAATTAAGTTGCGCATGGATCTCACCAGTGTTGCTTTTGTTAAGATGGCATATTGGAAGTGCAGAAACAAACTGGTGTTAATGTGTTGTGAAAAGAAAAAAAATAGTAATTTTTGGCTGCAGTATATAGAAGTTTGAGAGAATTTGGCTGATAAAGGATTGCTACATGTATTATATATTCAGAAACCTGAACGTTTAGTAGCACCTTTTGGTGCCCTGGGTTGTATAACATACATTTTTGACATACTATTTGCATTAACATCCAGGATCAGTAATGAATAACTAGTTTATTTATAGCATGAAAAATAGGAAGCCGATACAACCTGGGAAGAGTGTTGGCTAATAGACTGCATGAATTGAGATATATGTATAGGTCTTATGTTGTGAAACTTTAAATTTTTAGGGGAATTTTTAATGTTTAGAAAGTCTATCTGGTGTTAGGATTGGGTTGTAAGTATTATTTTAAATTATGGTAGGTAGGAGGTGTTCTTTCTTAACAGGAATCATCTGGAGACGTTAGGTTACAATGAGATTGTAGGTGTATGTAATCCTGAAAATTATGCAGCTGGTTGGAAACTGTTAAGGTAGGTAAGCACTGTACCTCTGTCACCAACAGACCCAGGCATTATTTAGAGTAAATTGGTTGTAGTGAAAGCTTTTACTGGTTCCTATTTTTCTTTAGTAGAAACTTCCTTTTGAAATATAAGTTAATACTTTGTCAAAAGCACCATTTTGAAGAAGGTATAGACCAGGAGCAATACTTGATATAATTTGACATATAAATGTCAAGAAAGATTCCTTTTTTCATTGAAAGCATGTAAGCTGTGGTCAGAATTAAAGTTTATGGTAGATTTCAATTGTGAAAGAAATTCTTAAGCTTAATAATTTTTTTGTAAATTGAAATTGGAAATAACTAAGCAATTAACAGCTCTTTCAGAATTGTAATTTATACATACCAGAATATCATTGAAATTATGTCTATGGTGTGCATCTCATAAACGATACCACGAGATACTAGATGTACCTCCCAATGATTCAAAGGGTGTGCTTCCTTATTTTGAACATTTGGTTTAAAGTATAAATGCCAGAATAAACTAAGAAAGGTGCAATAATGATTGCTACTTTAATTAATGGACTATGAATGTCATTATTAAAAAACTTCCTAATGACCTTATTAGAGCTGTTAGTGGAAGTTACTGTCGGAGCTCATATGTTTTGTTGCTGCTTTGAAACAGTTGTTTTATTGCACACACACATTGTAGTGTGAGTCCAGTAAAATTGTTTCATAATTCAATGAAACATTTGCATAGTTTCTAAGATGGTGTTTTTTCAAGTGTAACGTTACAGAATAGCTTATGTGCCTTTAAAAGTGATAAACTTCAAAAAGTAGTAATTGTAGTGGGTAGTAATATTTTCCCTTATTGTGTTTTAGGGTCTGGTGATGACAGAGGGTCCGGTGGTACGTGATGAACAAGGGAGGCTGTGCTACCGTTGCCTCTACTGCCCCCGTATTGATTCCGACAAGAGCAAGTGGAGAAGACACCTACGTACTCACACGGGAGAAAAGCCTTATCAGTGTACCAAGTGTCCTTACAGAGCAACTACAAGACATGCAGTTGTACGGCATGACAAGTTTAGACATTCTTTGGAAGGGTGTTCTGGGGGACTTGGTATCACATTAGGCGTTAGGGCAGAAGAAAAACATTAGAATGGGCTTTGAGAAGTCTTCAGGTAATCATGCCTGTAATGAGTCAGTATTGGTTCTTAAATATCTGATTGCAGAATGTCTTCAGGTGTTTTAGTAAAATGAAGTGATGATTATAGAACCATACATTAATGTAGGGACAGTGCTTTTTCTGTAGGAAATTGAAGTTTTTATAGCCATAGTTTTCATTAAGTGATAATGAAAAACTCATTTTCTTTTAATAGGGCCCTGTAGTGTTGTAGTAGTCTTCATTGTTTTCCAATACAGTTGCATTTTTTGCATTCAATTTGTACTGTAGCCATTTTCTAAAGGAAAATAGCATAGTTTCTGTTACTGATTCTGTGTTCATGGTAAAGCTTTAGGTGTGATGCTCTTTAATGTAATTAAAGTTTTTTAATCAAACCATCCAAGATAGGAGTTAAAAAAATTGAAAAATGCAAGGATTCATATTTTGAATAGAAGAGCAATTTGCAATTTGGAAATTAGGATTTAGTGAGTAATTTTCAGTTCTCATGGCATAAATATTCTTTCACAAATGTTAATCATTTTATAGTGTTTTATGTATGCCTTATATGAGGTATGCAAATGCAAAGGATGATCATTCAACATTGGTAAAAGATTCTACTTGCTATAGCACGAGTTTCTGAATGAGGGCAAGTTTCTCACCCATACTATTTTGTAAGCTGTAAGGGTCTTGTATGTTTGCTATCTAGGCTCCTTAGTACGTACACATTTGTGTTATACTGATTTTTATGAACTGATAGACAGGCATTGCTTCTTGAGTATTTTGTTGGCTTATGATGCGAAGAGGTAGCAGGCTAGAACATATTGGTTCTGGGAGGCAAGCTTTAATCACCTTGAATCCCACTGTTCAACACTATTTCCTCTCTGTGAAAGATCATGATTTACTCTAATTCTAGAAATCAGCAGTGGCTATCACATTTCTTTTTATATATATATTAATACCACGTGTACTTGGATATGAATACATACCTTCATTGATCCATGTACAGATACCCGGGTAATGCCTGCATTATAAAAAAACACCTTTTCTTACCATATGGGAATTTCAACATCTGTATGTACTTCAGTTTGTCCAATTTCTTCAAGTTTTAAAATGTTAGCCCTGGTATCCTTTGAGCTAAATAATTAGGGACCATATATGACTTACTGAGAATAATTTGTTTTGCTATTGATGACACTGTTGCAATAGTCTTGCATTTAAACTTGGATGATTGCTTTATTTGTGCAAGGTCCATTTTCTCATTTAGAAGTTAGGCCTCTTCACTTAAAACCAAATATCAAGGGGATAAAGCATATCCTGACATCATCATACCCACTACTACACTAGTATACCTAGGTGGCTTTTCAGGGCTTTCTTCCTTCTTTCTCCAGTTTTTGTCACCATATTGGTTATCTTGTGCTAGATATGTTCTCTTACAGTAGGTCCTCTGAAAGCCATGATATTCAAGACATCATCAATGTTTTTCATTGACTATTGATCTTCCTGAATGTGATCTTATTACATAGCACTGAAATAGTTCTCTCTCTCTCTCTCTCTCTCTCTCTCTCTCTCTCTCTCTCTCTCTCTCTCTCTCTCTCTCTCTCTCTCTCTCTCTCTCTCTCAGGTAGTCAGCTTGAGTACTAGAACATTTTCCAAACGAGATATGTACTGTGCATGCCATCCATGACTTTGATTAGGGCAGCTATAAACTGACTCTCACTAGTATGGTCTCCACAACAAATTAACATGGCCAAATATTTTAACCAAAGGGAGTTCTATTTTATTTCACATAATAGTACTAGTTAAAACTTGCATGAACTTTTTTAATGTGTAAGGAAACTATAGCATCATCCAGTGTTGGCATGAACAATATGAGACTTTAAATCTACCCCCCCCCAAAAAAAAAAAAAAAAATAAATAAATAAAAAGCACACTCAGAACTTAACCAGAAGCAGGATAAGCAGATCTGGAGTAAACTTAATTTAAGACTTCTACTTCTGCAAAGAGAATGAACTCCAAATGCGATCAACAGCCAACATGCTGTAGCAGCGATATTGATAAAGATACGTGTTTGGGATAGACAAAAAATTGAAACTATCAAATTTATAACCATTACATTAAGAAAAAAAATTAGCGAAGAATGTTAGAGCATAGGACTGCACCTTGAGCAAGACAATCCAAAAGTATTTTTTACATATATGAATGGTTTTCTATATGTGAATGGTAGAAAACCATTTATATGACAGGAACAGTGGGGCCTTTAAAAAATAAAAATGACAATATTATTGGTAGTGGCAGATTTATTTAGTGAATACTTTGATAGTGTCACTTTAAGACGACATCACAGAAATAGTATCCCATTTAATATGCCAAGGGAGACAGAGGTGATGAAAAAATAAAAAGATGAAAATTAAGAATTTAGCCAAAACAATCTCCATGTCTAGATATAATCCACTTGAGGGTGATGAATGTAAAGAATAACAGGGAAGGATAGGAAACTGCAAAGTATTGTACAAATACTCAAGAACATTTATAAGTTTAAACTAGAGAACCACAACTATTTTAAGATTCCCTTTAACCAATTTTCACCTCTCATTTAAGTACAAATCCTTTCACCCAAACCCTGTGACTATAGAGTTGTGACTTAGTGATCTTGTTTTACTAATTTATAATAACAATAATCGCTCCAGTGTGATCAATAATATGATAATTTTTATTGTACCATACAGTGGTCTAGTTAGGTTATCTACAGTGTGTGCTTCAGCCAGTCATGTTCGTTTTCCCTTCTTAGGTGTAGCAGACAAAAAATTATTAAAAAGATTAGAATCCAATGCCAAAAGAAAGCCATAATGTATCTCTATTACATCTTTAAAAATTTGGAAAGTTTGGAATATAGGAAAGTCTATAAGGAAGAAAATTCCATGTCCATACATATGTACCAATGGTAAAGTTAACATTAAAGTTCCTTTTATTTGCAGCTAAGAAAACTCTTCTTATGAAATTGTTGATATGAAGTAGTGAAGGGATAATGGTAATATATATTTGAAAAAAGTACCACATCTGTTTAGGCTTCTAAAATGTAAAAGTAAATTTATATGCCCAAAAATGAATAAATTAATTTTAAGATAATAGCTGCAAAATAGTAAGTGGAATTAAAAGAGGAATGTTCATTTAAACCTCAAATTATTTATATATTTAGTCTGGTTTTTTTTCATATTAACGCATCCAGATTACATGATATTCATCTGTGAAAACCTGGGCCCAATCAATACATAACATTTAATCATCTTGAAAACTTTGGTCATCTGCAACATGTCAACAGTATTTAATGTTGTTTTTTCTACAAGTAAATGAGAAAATACAATTATTTGTAACCCTTTGCAGCAGTACATGCCTTGCATATTGTAATGTGAGAGGTGCTCAGGTAAACTGGAGTCATTAGCAGACAGACAACTAGCAAGTTACTTTACATTAGATCTAGCATTGGTTCACATATGTAACATAGTTTTTGGTCATCCATTTCATCACTATGTAGTATTACACATAGTACTGTAGTTTGTTAAGAATATTATTGCTCAAATTAGTTTTTAATGACATTTACAGGAATAGTTGGCAAATATGCTTTCTCTTTGTAGGGTTGACAGCTCATGAGGGGACTTCAGCTTTTCCTTGTCGTATCACTGATTACACTGAAAGTGGAAGCAATTTAATCTTTATAAATGGGTAATATCTATCACTTTTTATCTATCACTTTCGCTTTTTTCACTAACTGTGCAATGAATGTCAGTGAGAAAAAGTAATTTAAAGATGCTCTTTATGAGGTAAACTGTGGCACTTGTTTAATTGTAGTAATTTTATAAGAATTGCAGAGAAAGGGGGTAAAGGTCATTACCCTTGTTCTGTTTAGTAATTGTGGATTCAGTGGCAACCGAATTTCTTACTTAGATTAACACTAGGGAGGAAGTGTTATAAAAGCAGATGTTTTCCCCAAAAAGTACAGTTATCCTTACTCTTTCAAGCCTCAAAAGAGCTAATAGAACTCGCAGAAAGCTTTAAGGGACCTTAGACCCAGTAGTTTTTGTTTTAGGTATTTCTGGTCCCATACAGGAAAATTAGAAAGTGATCCCATAAGTACTATGGTTATTTTTCTGTCTGTTATTATGTATTTTAATGTATTTGCACACATGGAAGTTTAAATACCAAAGGCATTTAAAGGCCAATTGACTCAGATGACACCTGTCAGATGTTCAGAAAAAATATTTTTCTTTGATTTTTGTCAATACTTGTGTTCGAGAGGCTAACAATGCTTCAGGGCATTTGTCCTTGAAATGTTTCCTACCCATTTTCTATGATTGGTAATTCATCTCTATTCAGTGACGTCACAATACTATTTTGCCTGCCTACATGTGGCTGAGCAGAACTTGTCCCATAAAAAATAGTTATTTCTTGATTTTTCTTGCTATTATTTGTGAGAATATAATACAGGCAGTCCCCGGCTTATGACTTTCCGAGGTTATGACGCTTTTCAATTATATACCAGATGTTATTTCCGGGTTTACGACACATGTTCCAGGGTTACGACACTTACAGCACCAATTTGGCGGAAGAAATATAACTCCAAAATTGCAAAATAATCAATATTTGAAGGTTTTTTTTATGAACAATGCAATAAAAATGCAGTTTACATAGTTTTTAATGCACCCAAGGCATCAAAACTAAGGTTTTCTTAGGATCTTTGATGATTTTCCAGCTTACAATGATTTTCGGCTTACGACATGTCTCAAGAACGGTGGGGAACTGCCTGTACGTATATGTCATTAAATACAGCATTACGAATATGTGAGCAAAAATAAAAACTAAAAAAAAAATAACCATAAAGTGGCTTATATAGGAGGCCAGGCCAATGAGGAAAAGCTTGAAACTGAAGAGAAAGAAAGGTCATCTAGTGGAAATTTGGCTAAAAAACAGTCTTCAACTGTTTGTTGCTCTTTTCATGGCAGGGGGTGTGAACATTTTTAGTTCCAAATAAGAGAAACTAGTAAAACATCCTGATTATGATGCTAGAGCTGGTTAATTAACCAGAAGTGTCTGCAAATACTATTGCCAAAACTTCACCAAAAAGTTTTCTTGACTTTAGGTGTCTTTTCTCAAAAGTAAAGTTTTACAGCTTAAAAATTTATAAGCCTCCGTTAAATTTGAACTTAGAGATAATTCTTTTTGTTTTTTGTTTCTGAAAGGTTCTAGTTTCTTTTTCTCCTCAGTTTACAATGCAATTACTTTGACAGTGCAAAAGTTGACAGTAGGCCATTTAGAACGTATCAGTGTAGAGCATATTATCATGGGACATCCCCTTGGTTTCTTTCTCCTATTGTCTCCTCTGTCTACTTGAAGAAGACCCGTGTCAGACCTCTCTGCTACACTATTCAACAGGAAACTAGAGGTCTACTGTTTATAAGTCCCAGATCTGTTTGGTGGGTGGAGGATTCCCCTCTGCATACAGGGAACATTCTGGAAGGTTGAACGACAGAGTGCCCCACCACCCTTTCTTGAAACTCCTGAAGACCCAGGAAAGCTAACTTCAACCCTTGATTGTCCCGTGCGCTCCATGCCCCTGAGGACAGGAGCTCTTCGAGATAAGCTCCCAATCTTTGGAAGAGGGGGCCAGGAACAGGAGCAGATTCGGAGTGGGTGGATGGGGAGGAACTCCTATTGTCATGCTCAAGAGTCTTAGGATTACCCTAGTAGCACCTTGTGGCCCCATACTGAGTGGCCAAGAGAGATTCCACCTTAGCACAACCTTCTCCCCCAGTCTCATGTGTAGAGTTACCACCAGTTAGTAGGATCTTTACAACTTCATCTCTGGAGTCTGTCCAGTATCTCTTTCAAGTGAGAGATCTTTCTTGCAGAGCAGCAGCTCAGATGGAAGGCTACTTCAGCTGTATATATACAGGATGAGCCGTCTGCTGCTGCGATTGGTGTCAACAAAAGGATTTTTTTCAACTCAGAATTTCTGTTCAATAGATAATGAAGTCTTGGATATTTTCACAGAACAATGGAAATTCTTTTTGTTTATTTTGGTGAGGGGCTACAGGGCTGACTTGTGATTAGTTCATCCGAAGGAAGTGACATCACTACCCTGAGAATTCTCTTATGTGGTTGAAGAACTTTGAACAGTCTTGTTTACCTAGGAAACCCAGACCTCCTATGTGGGATCTTAGTCTGGTACTGAGTAGTCTCACTCAAGCTCCTTCGAGCCCATGCGTCGATCATCTTATAGGAAGCTTACTTTGGAAACAGTTTTCCATCTGACCTTGGCCTCCTTGGAAGAGTTTGAGAGCTCCAGGGTCAGGCTTATGATGTAGACTCACAATGGGTTGTGGTCAGTATACCTTTCGAATTTGCCCCGGAATTTGTGGCCGAGACCTAGATTTCCCCGGTTCACAATGACAGCCTGTGGTTTGTTCCTTACGGTGTGGAGTTTATTATCAGTAACCTTCAAGGGTTTTTGCTTTGACCTGTCAAAGCACTGCGTTTTTATCTGAAGTACTCATCACCTAGAGCTCTGTCTTCCATACACTAACAAGAGCCTTCCGTAAAGGTAAGAGAGATGTTAAATGTTTATTGATCCATTTCTTTAGTCATTTATATTTATTTCTCGTTTTTTGTATGTAAAACTGTTTATTCTTTTTTTTTATTTTTATATGTCTGGAACATTAATTGGATTTACATTATTCCTTATGGGAATTGTTGTTTCGGGTTTCATACGTTTCGGACTTTGTGAGACAATCTGGAATGGATTATGTTCAAAAACCAAGGTTTCACTGTAGTTCTGTTTGACTTCCATGTATGCAATGAATCTAAACATGTTTAATTGTATTTAAAACCAGTGGACTGAGCGTTAGATATCCACATATCTAACAAAGGCTTAAGTCGTCCTCTTTAGAATTTTCATTTTTAAGAAGAATCAGGTGCTGAACCTCCACTCAGTTGAGGATTCTCATACCTCCCTCCAAGTGTAAGCCTATCCCACTATTAAGACTGAAGGTTTGTTCTGCGTATGAATAAATGACAAATATTTTATTAATTTGTACTTTTCTTAGCTAACAAACCTGAGGTCTTAACATTGACTGCCCACCTCTAGCCACTCCTCTTATGTTTCATCCTAGGTTGGAAGAAAGACTGATGTGTCACTGGATTCAAGTGCAGTCTGAAATAATGTTTTCCACCTCGACTACGTATCGGATGCCACATGCCGCAGATTCCTTACATTTGCAATTTTTTATTGCTTTTAACTGGTTTCCATCTGTCGCCAGATTTATTCTACTGTTAAGACCTCAGGTTTGTTAGCTATGAAAAATACAACTTAATTAAAAAATTTTATTTTTTCTATGTCTATAATAGTCTGCTTAATCTATTAGAACCAATAGCCAAGAATATAAGCATAAGCAAATAATTTAAACCATTTTATAAACTTGAATGTACGTATATAGTTTTCAGTATTAGTACTTATGAAAAGGAGATTGATTTTTAAATAGAATATCCTTGGTAGTTTAAGAATTATAATTTTTCTCATTTTTTTATTTATGTTTTATATAAAATTCAGGTTTGTATAATATCAGCTAAATAACTATTTTAACAATTTTAATGTATGATTATAGAATTGAAAAAAAAATAAATATACAGGGGTCATGAGTCACAGGGTCCCTTAATACAGAAAACTTACACATGAGACCGACATCCATGTAGCCATTGCATAAGTTGGAGAGAGAGAGAGAGAGAGAGAGAGAGAGAGAGAGAGAGAGAGAGAGAGAGAGAGAGAGAGAGAGAGAGAGAGAGAGAGTGTGTGTGTGAGTTTTTGGACTTACTATATCCAAACCAAAGGCAGATCAAGTGTGGGTTTTTCTTTGATGCCAGAGTAGTACAGAATGAACTTGACAGCTTTTTTTTCCAAATTTTGTAAACCCTATCGTCAGGTTCATGGGGACATTTTTTGTTTCCCATAAAAGAGGATATCTGTATATCCAGTACATACACATATTTTTCAAGAACTCTCTCAGAGGAAGTGTCTTTGATGATAGGCATTTTTAGGATATAATTGATAGGGACTTGACCATCTTACCTCTTTAAAAAGTGAAATGTGGAGTCGTCTTAGCTTCCTAAAGATATTGCTCAATAATTTCCATTTCATCACTTCACTTATGGTGTCTAAGATATCACATAATGGTATTGGAATGTGTTAAGAGCCAAGTAAATCACTGTACCTTGTCATGACTTTTACTCAAGCAGCCTTAATTCTGTTATTAAGCCATTGCATGAAAGCTAGCCATTCATAAGATAAAGATAAGAAATCATGATTTTATTCAATATGTGTGTTATTCAGTGAGTTTAAAATAAATTTTTAAATTATTTTGAATCATGTCTGTAATTTTTAAGACAGTTTTAATGGGTTCTAACATTAACTTCATTGTAAATGAAACTCCTTTATGGGGATGGAACTTGCATTCCAGTAAACAACGATGATAATCTGCACCAGTTTTGAATGAATGGATTATAAATGATCCCGCTTGCATGATTGTTTGTTTCAGTGAATATTAAAGTTGTCATGTTATTTCTTACTTTAATTAGATTTTGGCTATCTAGTTTGAACTATATTAACCTAAAGTTTTGATGGCCAAGTTTGTTCAGGAGATCCCAGCTTTAACAACATCTGGAACTTTTTCAGTACAGTACAAATTTAACCTTCATATTATCTTCAGTTGTCAGAAACATGAATTATGTTGGTTTTAAACCAAACATTATTTTAAATAGAAGCAAAGTATGTACATATTGAGCACAATACTAATACTAAACAGCAATGTTTTTGCACTATCATGAAGCTATAAGTTCTATAATGAAAAACTTGTATAAATTTGGGACTAGATTTTACTTGCCAGTTTCTTCAAAACTCAGACTTTCCTTTTGCTTGGGTCTGTAGATAAATGTTATAGGTGAAAGCATTCACCTAAGTGGTTGAGGGTAATATACAGTGCAGCTGCTACAAGTATTGTTGAATTTAATTATTCACTATATGGTATACTGCAGCTATGTGCACTTCAACATTAGATATGCTGTAGTTTGTAATTAATATTGCAATTAACTAGGGTTATGAAAAATATTTTTGTTATAGAGTGATGGTACTTTACTGGAAAACATTTCCTGAAAATGTTTAAGCAGATGTCATAAGTATTATTGCCATCATAAAATTATTTTGTAAACAGGGCTTGGGCCTTCTGAAGAAAAGGATATCCAAACTTTGAGTTTGTCTTGAAAGCTGCTTACTAATAACTATTGCACTGTCCTCAGCTTCTCTTATGCCTGTGCTTGAAAAGAAAAATTAAACCTGTAATGTACATTTTATTGTCCCGACTGTATAGGAGTTATTTACTGTAATGCCCACACAAAAGTAAATGATGTACGAGACCTGATGTCCTTCAAGCAGTAAGTTACGTAAACGAAGTATGGGACCTGATATCCTTCGAACAGTAAATTGACAGAACATGCTGGCAAAAATTAGCAGATTATATTGTTAATTAATAAATGGTAATTTGTGTCATGTATAGTTTTGACAAACTTAATTTTTGAATGTTATGTGTGCAGCAAATTCAAGGCATTTTGTTCATTAGCACCATATTATTGCAATGTGACTCATCAAATCTTCTTTCATAGACATGATAATTATTATTGATTGAATGTTCTTTCATGTGGACTTGATCATATTCATTAGATGTATATTTACCTATTAATGTTTTGTTAATTTTTTACATAAAGATATTGCTATTCTTTATTTAGTGTTGTGAATACAGTCATTGCTATTAGTAGATTCTAATGCAAATTTTTTTATATGTGAACATGTTTGCATCTTGTTATTACTGTCTTATGCAGATGTAATATTCAGAATCAAAAACTTACCAGTATGTTCTTCTCTGTGAGTTTTTAAAGTCCTGATAACTTTTATCTTGCAATGTTGTGCAGTATCTTTTTAAAAATGAATAATAGATACAAGATATCAGAACTCACAAATAACCTTGTCAGAAATTCATAAATAAAGATAAAATGTTTTAGACTTTGTTTCTGTTGTGCATATAACCTGGCACATGATATTTTCCAGTGTGCATATAACCTGGCACATGATTCAAAACTACATTTTCTCTCTCTTGCTCTCATATTATCTTCTAACATGTTTTGTAAATGCTAGAATAAATATTGCATGAGTTTATTATTACCATGTGTAATATGAAAGTTGCACTAACTTGTTAGCATTATATATGGATCTTCAAAAAAGCATGTATCTCATCTGGTTAAGGTGTAATAGATGGAATTAGACGAGAAAAAAATATTTACCGTATACATACTGTATAAATTGTTTGTATCTATCAAGTGCTGGATTAGTCAAACCTGGCATTTGTCATTAAGTCTTTTGATTGTATGCCAGGTGGAGGAAGTATAGTGGCAATTGACACCTGTCTCCATTACTGGTAGCCTTCTTTATAAAATTATATATTAAAGTTGTTAAGTCAAAGATCATTTTAACTTTTTACCACTCTTAAGTGAATGTGGATATGAGATTTCATTTTAAAGGTGAAGAGATTGACTTATGTGTTCAGATCAAGTACAAAAGAATAGGTCTACATTTGCTTTTCTTGCTTGTGTTAGGCATTACTACTAATCGAAATGAGTAAATGGATATGTAGAATTAGCTCAAAAGGCCATAATCTTGTAGATTAGGCTTCCAAAAAATATAATCTACACACATAAAAGGAAAAAAGATAAATCAACAAATGATATGAAATAAAAGCATTTCAACTCAAATTTAACAGGTCTAGCAAAAAAAATACTGCAAATAGATAATGAAATACACACTTTTTCACTACGTATATTTGGGCAAGGTTATAGCAAATGTGGTAGGTGGTGAGAAAGGTGAAGAGGAGGAGAGGTGGTGGTGTTTGTAAATGAGAGGCAACTTGTTGCTAGGGCTGTTTTCCTTTTTGGCTCCTTAAATAGCTGTCTTCAAGAGGTTCAGTGTTTCTGTCTGTCTAAAAACCAATCCAGTGACACTTGCCTTTGCCTGTATTTTAAATTATTCCTAAAGTGAGAGATAGCATTGTCATTCTGCAGGTTTATAGGAAGGTTTATTACAGTATTGTCATGATAATATTTTTTAACAAAGCTTAGCCTTTCCCCTATTTTGCACACTTTTTGTAATTAATGAACTAGGGATATCCTCCTTACCTTCACCTCTAGAGATAAGTCCTCAGCTCTTGTTTCTGTTACTGCTGTCTTTGAAGGTCCTGTAGTTCTGTGGTGAGTTCTGCTTTGTGCCCCTAGACTAACTCTTCCACATAATCATCATGTAATTTATAGGTTTTCAAGCTTTTATGTATAAATTAAATAACATTACCGATAATAAAAATAATTTTTTTTCTCTCTCTCTCTCTTTCATGAGATGAGAAAATTTTTGTGTTACATGTAGTATGTACACTCTGTTTAGTAATATTTTAAAATAATAATATGAAAACTGTAACTACAAAATTTGTAACAGTATTTTAAAGAAATAACCTTTCCACTTCACTTTTAAGTAAGAACAATCTCTCTCTCTCTCTCTCTCTCTTACTGAGATGAGAGAATTTTTATGGTACATCTATGTATTATGTCTACTATGTACGTATATGTTTATTAATATTTTCAAATAATAACAATAATAATAATAATGATAATATAACTGTAATAACAAAATGATATTATAAAGAATTCTTTCCCTCATCTTTCTTTTTAACTCCACAGAAGCTTGAAGTCCAGAGCTGTCAAATATGTCTAGTGATGTGACAGGAGGGAGTGTTGCTAGATTATCGATCAGTGATTTTTACATAACTCTCTCTCTATCTCGCTCTCTCTCTCTCCCTCTCCGTGTATGTAATATTCACACCTCTATTTTTACAAACCATTTAGTATTTAATCTTTTAAGGGTAATGTATTAAGCTAACTTTTAAAGGGAATTCAGTAACTTTAATTTCATTTGAAAGTTAGCTTAATACTTACATAAAGACTACTCTTCTCTCGCTCTCTCTCTCTCATGTAGTTAGCAGTGGCATAGATAATTGTAGATTAATCTATTTTTAGCTTTACCTTCTAGAACTGTAAATGCCTCTTGTAAAACACACCTAACCTTGCGTAAGTTCGGGGTATCATTGTACATGTTGTAGCCAAGTCGTCTTTTTCTGTCCGTAAGCGAAGCAAAAGTCTGTTAATGGGTAGATTTTTCCTTGGCCAAAACATCTTTGAATTGAATTTCTCATTACTGGAGGCATCAGCTAACTGAGGCATGAGTGTGTAGTAAATTGTTTGTTATGTAAATTGGTGTATCTGCCTGTGAAATTCTTTTGCTTTAAATTATGATGGTTTTACTAGCATTTTACACACAGATTCTCTAGATACTGACCATAGTCCCTTCGGAAGTTCAGATAATATCCAGGAACACTATCCCCAGAACAGTAATTGTATAGCACTCTATTCTTTCTGGTGATGGTCAAATTGAAGGATCTGTGATTATGTGATGACAAGACTTCTGAAGGCAAAATGTTATTAAAGAACAGAGAATGATGTAGAATGATGTGAAACTGTGAAAAGATCAGTTGACAGAGGAGATTTAGAAGCATTGTGGAAGACACTGGAATGATCTCGGCTTTGAAGAAGCACCCATCATTAATGTCCATTCAAGGGTTAGCAGTAGTCAGAGAGAATGTTGGACAAAGGAAGAGAATTAGAGGATAGGGATAATTAACTTTTGGGAATGGAATCTGATGATGGGAGACAGCATGACAACCAGTCTGCTGATGGCTGATGATAGGTAACATTCTGCATGTTAAGATAAAACATGAATGTATAAAAAATCTTTTGTTGGTTTGCAAACTAAGAACTTTTACATCAAACAAAAAAATGAATGTACATTCTTTTTCAGCTAATTTTAATTCAGTTTACCCTTTATGGGTGTGAGAAACAAAATTACAGTAAAACCAAAATGACTATGAACATGGTTGTCACTAGCTACATTGCCAAATTTCTTCCCGACTTATAATCTGACTACAGTTAATCTTCATCCCTTGATTTGGAGTTGTTTAATCCGGTCATAAAATCCTACTTATCCATCCCCAGAGCTTTCCAGAAGAGCCAATTCCAGGACAAGCCATATTTAATTGACAATCTGCCATCACATGCAGAGCCAGTAACTTTGCAAATTTTTAATCAATTTGCCTTTTTCATAACTTACAAGCTTGAGGTCTTAACAGTAGCACCTGCTGGAAACCAGTTAAAAACAATCAAAGATTGTAAAGAAAAGAATCTGTGGCATCTGGCAACCTGTACGTCTACAAGATGGAAGCTTGTCACTTGGGACGTTTTGATGCATCAGTCTTTTGTTGACCACCTTGGAGAGTAGTTGCATTATACTCTCCTTCCCAAGCTGATTGCTTTGTTTGCCCATTATTTCTAGAAGGAAGATATGACAGCGTTTTTACCACATCCACATTACATCCCAACTCAGGTCAAAGGTTTATTAATCAAATCTGGGCAAAGCAGCCGTGCCAAAAACTTACTAGTGTAGTACGTACATGTTCATAGTCATTTTGGTTTTACTATACGTAGATCTTGTCTCCCTTATTTTCTATTTTTGCCTGAATTCTTTACTGGTTTAGTAGTCTGCATCCAAGTCTTTTCTCTAAAAATTTCTGGTCTTCATCCTGTCCCTTTCATATGTTCTGTCTGATTAATTGGAGGTTATATAAAATGCCTCTGTAAAAATGCTTTCATAAAGGATAAAGCAAATTCAGTATGATAAATTAAAGTAAACCCAAACTTAGACATTAACTACCATAAATTTTAAAAAGTGCTGATTTTCACCAAGGTAAATAACCTGACCTTTGGAACTACAGCAGACCCCACATATTCGTGTTCTCTGGACACAGACTCATACATTCGCAGATTTCTCTCGAGAACATTCCCCCCAGTATTCTTGGAAAATTCGCCTATTCGCGATTTTTTTCTGAGAAATATCCAGAATTTCATTTTTTTTTTTTTTCTATCAATTTCATCATAAAATGCACTTTTTGTGATAAAACTATTAAAAAACCAAGTATGAAAATTGTTATTGGGTTTTTCTTGAGTTTTAACTAACAAAATAGGCTGTTTTCAGCATTTTTATAGGGGTTCCAACTATTCGTGGGGGGTTCTGGTACACATCCCCTGCGAATAGGTGGGACCACAGTATGTTGATTAATGAAAAAGAAATTCAGGCTCAGTTTCCAACATCCCATTTTGTGAACTAACTCATTCATATTACTTGCATTGTTAATGGAGCTCTATGTACAGTGAACCACCGTATTCGCGGACTCATGTATTCACAGATTTCTCGCGGGTTATAGTACCCCCATTGTTTGCGGAAAATTCACCTATTCACAGTATTTTTCAATGAGAAATATCTACAAATTCCTGGTTTTTTTTTTCAATTTCATCTTAAAATGCACTTTTTATGACAAAACTACTATTTAAAAACCAGGTATAAACATTTTTAGTGGGTTTTTCTTGAGTTTTAACTAACAAAATAGTCAGTTAAACATTTTTATAGGGGTTTTAAGTATTCCCAGGTTTAGCTATTTAGGGGGAGGGGTGTGTCTGGTATCTATCCCCCGCAAATATGGGATTAACACTGGATATGTTGGTACAGTTACAATATACGTATACATATAGTATGTCCAATTGACCCCCGCTATTCACGGACTCACAATTCGTGGGACTCACCTGTTCACAGATTTTTCTATGGACTGTATAGTATACCTATTATTCACGGAAAATTTGCCTATTTGCAGTATTTTTCACTGAGAAATATTCACAAATTATTGTATTTTCATATTTTCGTGACTTCGCACTTTTGTTCCTACACAGTATACAAACCATTGGTCCTTTGCATTAGGAATTACTTTCAGTGAAGCTGGACTTTTATAGCAAGATAGTTCAGAAGTTGAACTACCGCCTGGATGGGATAACCCCTCCCACCCAGGTATACGCATGCCACTTTACTTTCGGTTGTCGTCAGGTTCGGACATGTATCACATTGCTCTCTGCTCAACTATCACTAGTCTTTCCCTTGTTTTTCCACAGTGAGATCTTTCCATATTTTCATTGTGTGCATCAATATCATGTGTATGTTTGCTGTTGATAGTGATTCAGTTACAACATGCAAACCCCTGATTATGTTAAGCTGGTTTCTAAGCCCTCCCTCCCCAAGCATGTGTGCCATGGGGTGGGCGGTAAGAAGTGCAATAATTGGTGATAAAGTGTGGATGTTGATCCTCATACTCTCTGTGTATCTTGCAGAGGACAGGATTGCAATTTTGAATTAACTTGCAACAAGATTGTTTCTTGGTCCCTTGTACAATGGGTAAAGTTTGCAGGGAGGAAAAGTTACTGGAGGAAGGGCACCAGGACGCTGTCAGAGGGTTTACACGTCTCCGATGACGCCCCTGGTGCCGAACCCTTCATCCTCATTTGTCTCCCAGCAAGCGCCTGCTTTTCTTTCTCTTTGACGGAAGAGTGATAAGGATGGAGGGGAGGAGGGGGTTCATGACGATCTTGGTATGGAGGCCTCAGGTCGCTCTGAAGGAATTGAATTTCCATAGGTGCAACAAGGTGCCCCCTCCCCAAATCTGAATATCCCTTCTTCAGGTATGATGGAGGAGCAGCCGTCAGATCTCGCGGCTGTGTGGCATTCTCTAGGCCTAGCGAGAACCCTGTCATTGCAGGTCTTGCTGTTGCACCTGGCTGCAATGGAGAACCCCACCACCACCACCTCTGTCACCACTGCTACATTTGCTATGGCCTCGCATCTGGTGTATTGCCACCATCTGACTAATACAACTCCCTCGGTGGTGATAGGGATTGCTATACGCCTTCTGGCTCCTCGGGTCCTGGCATCTCGACTTCCAGGCTTTGTGACTGCTGTTCCAGAGGGCCCTATTGCTCATGCAGAGGTACCAACATCTTTCTCATAGAGAAAGCTTCTGGGGGTTGGAGACCGGTCATAAATCTCTCACCAGACTTGGTTCATGTTAGAGACTGTGCGTTCAGTGCTTGCCTCTGTTAGGAAGAACGACTTCATGCTGACGCTGGATCCGAAGGATGCATATTTCCAAGTACCCATCCATCAATCCTCTCAGCAGTACCTTCGCTTTATCCTTGAGGGAACAGTATTTCAGTTCAAGGCACTTTGTTTTGGACTCTCAACCACTCCTCAGGTGTTCACGAGAGCGTTCACCCTAGCCTCGGCTTGAGCCCATTCACAGGGGATACATCTGTTGAGGTACCTTGACGATTGGTTAATCCTGGTGAGCCCCTGCTCACAGTTGCTTCAGGATAGGGATCAACTTCTCGAGTTTTGCTGCACCCTCAGGATTGTGATAAACTTAAAGAAGTCAGATCTCAAACCTAATCAAAGGATACAGTACCTTGGCATGCTGATAAATACGGTAGCAACACATCTTCCCCTCAGACTCTCGCAGCATCAAGTTCAGGAAAGTAGAGCAGCTGTTCATATCGACGGGAACAACCAGCACAGCAGTGGCAAGTCATAGTCAGTCACCTGTCATCCTTTAAGAAGCTGGTCCCTTGCAGACGTCTCCACCAAAGTTCTCTTCAATGGAGAACGAGGGAATATGTACTGGTCCCAGTCTTGAGATCCTCGATCCTTCCTTATTCCTTTATCATAGGAGGTGAAGAAGGACTTGGATTGGTATCTGGATGACAGGAGCCTCCCCCTCCCAACATGCTTTTGTATTTGGATGCATCAACCGAGGGATGGGGCGCACACCTCAAGGTGTTGCTGACCTCAGGGGTGTGGGACCAACACAACAGATGCCTCCACATCAACGTCCTGGAACTCAAAACAGCCTTCCTGGCCATCCAAGAATTTCAGGACAATGATGGGGCACTCCTTGGTGATGATGAGTGACAACACCATGGCAGGGGCATATGTCAACAAGCCGGTGGGCCTCAATTTTCTTCAGCTCCATCAGTTGACAATGCAGGAACATGTGTGGGCGGTGGCTCACTCGTTGGTGTTGTTAGCCAGATACATCTCTGGCAGGAGGAATGTAGTGGCAGACAAACTGAGCCACCACCAGGATGTAGTCTATAAGTTGTTCAACCTGTGGGGGTAACCAGTAATAGATTTTTCGCCACCCGGTGCAACAAAAATTATGGTGTTCTGTTCCAGTGTACTGGACCTATTGGCCTAAGTGTTGACGACTCTTCATTAGCACTGGCTCGTCCATGAACACAATTTCTTTATGGCTTCATGAGGCAATCCGAAGGGCGTACTCAACTGCGGGAGTGGACGACACTGATACCCCAAGACCGAAGGCCCACAAGGTCAGGAGCATCACCCCTACCCTTGTATTCCAGAAGAATTTGTCAGGATACCAGGTACTGAAGGCAGGGATGTGGTTGAGGCAGACCATCTTCACCTCGTTCTACCTCTGGGATATTGCACACAAGTCCTTGGACACTTTCCTTGGGACCTGTGGTGGCTGCTCAACAAGTTGTGTAAGCTTACGTGGCTCCTCTAACAGGACAGATTAGCATCTTGCCATAGATGTACAGTTGCGGATGAGAGTATGAATGCGGATGACTGGCTCCCTTCTCTTCCCTCGGGCAGAGAGCGGAATGGCCATCACATACTGGAATTAGCTATGATGCAGGTAAGTGACATAATGGAGTTTCCATTCTTTTGTCATGGGCAACAGAAGCATCTGCTTTACTCTTGCAAGGGGAGCAAAGTGGATCCCATACAAAAAAACAAACTCACTATGTACAGTGGTACCTCGAGATACGAAAGGCTCAACTTACGAAAAACTCGAGATACGAAAGCCAATGCGAAAAATTTAATGGCTCTACATACGAAAAGTTTCAAGATACGAAAGGTTTCTGAAAGTCCGAGATTTGCCCGGATAACAATTTTGAAACTCGCGCTGCGCGCTGCCATCTTATTACTAGTAGACTCGCCACCATCCTCCTGCTCTCCCATTGGTTCCTGATGCTAGTCACTGCCATGAGATCCTTCTCTCCTATTGGACAGCATCCCTCCCATCATGCATCTTATACGTACGTGGTGGCATGCCTATCTCGCCCTCTTCGTACCAACATCTTTATCGTACGCACGCGGCATTCGTTCGGTCCAACGATTTCGTTTAGTAACGTAAATTTGTTAGTGATTTCGTTGCAGTACTATTATCGTGTTGTGCGAAAACTTTATTGTGTAACTTATACGTAAATTACGTACAAGATAACATAGTCATGGGTCCCAAGAAAGTTGAAATTCACGGTAAGAAGCGCATGCTCTCTTTGGAGACAAAGAGGGAGATCATCAAGAAGTATGAAGCTGGTATGCGATTGAGTGTGATCGCAGAGGAATACGGCCGTAATCCGTCGACAATAGGTACCATCCTTAAACAGAAGGATGCCATCAAAGCAGCTACACCGTCGAAGGGCATCACTATTTTGTCCAGCAAGAGGACCCACGTGCACGACGAGATGGAACGACTGCTCCTCGTCTGGATAAAAGACAAAGAAATTGCTGGCGATACGGTAACGGAGACAGCAATCGCCCACAAGGCCAGCGCTATTTTCGGCGATTTGATTGCACAGGCGGAAGACGACGGAGGGGAAGGGACTTCAACGCCAACCCCAGAGCTCAAGGCTTTGCATGGCTGGTTCGAGAAATTCCGTAAACGGACTGGCATCCATTCGGTGGTGTGTCATGGGGAGGCTGCCAGCTCGGACACGAAAGCGGCCGAAGCATTTAAGAAAACTTTTGACGAGATGATGACCAAGGAAGGCTACAGTTCTCAGCAGGTTTTCAACTGTGATGAGACTGGCCTTTTTTGGAAAAAAATGCCTCGTCGGACGTACATCATGGAGGAAGAGAAGCTACCCCGGGCATAAGCCTATGAAAGACAGGCTTACGCTCGCACTTTGTTCCAACGCCAGTGGGGATTGCAAGGTGAAGCCTCTACTGGTGTATCATTCCGAGACTCCTCGAGCCTTCAAGGCCCACAAAGTGCTGAAGGAGAAGCTTCCAGTGATGTGGAGGGATAATGCAAAAGCCTGGGTAACGAGGCTTTTGTTCACCGAGTGGGTAAATCTATGTTTTGGCCTGACAGTGAAGAAATTTCTGGAAGAGAAGCGCCTCCCCCTGAAATGTCTGCTGGTGTTAAAACAATGCCCCTCCCCACCCTCCTGGCCTCGAGGAAGATATCCTAGCGGAGTATTCCTTCGTTAAGATTCTTTTTCTTCCGTCCAACACCATCCCTCTCTTCCAGCCCATGGACCAGCAAGTGATAGCAAACTTTAAGAAGCTGTACACGAAACATCTTTTCAAGAGATGTTTCGACATCACCGATACCACAAACCTCACCTTGCGTCAATTTTGGAAGGAGCATTTCGACATCGTCATTTGTATCCGACTCATCGACCAAGCTTGGCAGGAGGTTTCGAGGCGAACCTTGAATTCCTCGTGGAGGAAACTCTGGCCTGATGCCGTATCCGCCCGAGACTTCGAGGGATTCGACGTGGGTGAATCTGGTGCTGCAGAGTCAGAAACAGTTGACGATCCTAAAACTGTTTCCCAACCAGATCTTGACGAGATCGTTGCACTCGGCAAGTCCATGGGGCTGGTCGTTGACGAGGACGACATCAACGACCTTCTTGAGGAGCACCAAGAGGAACTTACGACGGATGACCTGAAGGAGTTGGAGGCCATGCGACATAACGTCGTTCAAGAGGAGTTCTCTAGCAGCGGCGAGGAAGAGGAGGAGGACCCTATGACAACAGCAGAAATTAAGGATGTTCTAGCCACTTTTCATAAAGTGCAATCGTTTATCGAAAAAAGACACCCTGAAAAGGCTCACACAGGTCGTATGCTTGCGCAGTTCGATGACGTTTGCCTGAGTCGTTTCAGGAACATTGTGAAAAGTAGGCAGAAGCAATCTACCTTGGAATGTTATTTTTTAAAGAGGCCTTCAGCATTAGCAGGAATAAGCAAAAAGGAAGAACCAAGTGATAAAAAACAGAAAGTTGAAAGCAAAAAGGAAGAACCAAGTGATGAAAAAAAGAAAAAAAAAGAAGGTTGAAAGCAAAAAGGAAGAACCAAGTGATAAACAGAACATTGAAAGTGATGGTGAAGTTGACATTGTTTAAAAAAAAATAAGCCTACGTAAAAGTAAAAAAAGTTAAAAATCAAAAAAAGAAAAAAAAAATTTAATTTTTAGGTTTTTGTAAAGTTAAGTGTTACAGTTTTGTTAATGTGATTCGTAAATTTTAGTTTTATAGTTTTCCTTAAATTTTTTATGTGTTTTCGTAAAGTAAAGTGTGCGTACGTACGTACGTTATCTGCCGTTTGTCCTCCTCCTCCTCTGCCGCCACTTTTGGAGATAGCCTCACTCGAAAGGTAAGCTTCCACATTTTACGTACAATATATTTCTTGTTACCATGTACACTAAAATACACTTTATTTACAGGTTATTTTGCATTTTGTTATTAATTTAGGTATTGAATGGTCCAATTTGCTGTAGTATTTCATTGTTTATAGGTCAATTTAGCTTTATTATGAAATTTACTGGGGTGTTTTTGGAGGGCTTGGAACAGATTAGCCATTTTACATGTAAAATGTGGTCCAAGATACGAAAACCTCATGATACGAAAGGCGCCTCGGAACAGATTAATTTCGTATCTCGAGGTACTACTGTACTTATATTTTGTCTTACTGTCATTGCCTGTCCGATTCATCCAAGCTTGTTTTCTCCAATGAAAAGGTCTCACTCCCCATAGGAGGAAAGCCCAGATATCTGATGAATCATCTCACAGTTCATATACCTCAATCACCTCATCTGAGGTGCAATTTATTCCCTAGCTTTTACAACCAGGGTTCGAATTAAGGTGTGCGAGCTCTAATCAGCTCAGGTAACTTATATCAGAATCCTCCTAATTATGTATAAGTTTCTAACATAAAGGACTGATGGTTTGTATACCTTGTAGGAACAAATCACAAGTTTTGAAAGTATATTGCATTTTTCCTAACTACTGTACACATTAGGTCCTTTACACATTAGGCCCACCTCATGCCACCCCTCATTCTGCTACTCCTTGGCCAAAAGCAAAGTGGTATGCCTATACCCGGGTGGAAGGGCTATCCCACCTGGGTGGTAGTTCAACTACCGAACTACCTTGCTATAAAATCTAGCTGCTGTTTCTAGCTTTGCTGAAGGTAATTCCTAATGTAAATGACCTCAGGTTTGTATAGTTATTAAAAATACAATTTACTTTAAGAAATTGATATTCTGTGATAAAAATGATATTTTCATAATAAAATAATGTTTTATTCATACTTACCAAGCAATTATTCAGCTGTAGGATTCCTATGCATGGCAGACCAAACCTCAAGTTTCTCGGTGGTGCTGCCATCGTTACGGTAGGTAACCAGCTATCGCCCACTTCTGGTAAACAGGTATGATGATGTCACACCCCTCAATTGGATTTCAGTCACAAACTCTACCTGTGGGGAGGAGGGAGGGCTCAAATCAAATAATTGCTTGGTAAGTATGAATAAAACATTATTTTATTAGAGAAATATCATTTTTACTCAGAATCTTACCAAGTAATTATTCAGTTGATTCCAAATTGAAAGGTGGAGGGTAGTGGAGATAACACCTTCTGAAATAACTCGGTTATCAAAAGAGTTACAGTGTGAAAGCATAGACTATATGCTTGTTATACCTTACCTTGTAAGCTTGCTGCTGCAGGTGAGTACTTCCTCTGGTTGGCACTCAGCTTACTTAGAGAGAATGGTAGCTAGGCCATGCATCTCCACTACAAAGTGGGATGTTCCTTGAAGTTGTGGGCTTAACTGCTGACTTAGCAAGGAAACAACAAATTATGAATGCCCAATACACTATTCCAAACCAACTGAAGGGTACTAAGTACCTCTAGACTTCCCAAAGACCCAACAACCTAGATACAAAGCAAAATAATGGAGGGACAGACAACCCTCTCTATGTTGTTTCTCCTAGGTAATACCATGCCAACGGATAAAGGTCCAAGAGTACTACAGTTCTCAAACACGGTTTCTACCTCTTTCAAATAATGTGTAGCAAACACCGACTTAGATCTCCAAAACGTTGATTGTAAGATTGCCAAAACGCTATCGAGGTAGTAACAGCTCTCACTTCGTGCACCTTAAACCTTAAGCAGTGCGAAAGACATCCTTAACTTGGGAGTGCGCCTCGGTGATGAGCAACCTTAGAAAGCAGGACATAGCGTTCTTCGAAAGGGGATGGGAAGGATCCTTCACTGAACACCATAAACTGCTCACTTTCTTTATTGTATACAGATAAAATTTTAGTGTTCTCACTGGACAGAGAAGTCTTTCTTCCTCTTCTGGCCCAAGATATTCTTAATGACAAAAGAGCGAGGCCAAGGTTCCAACAGATTCTCATTCTTCACCAAAAGGAAAGGGCAAAGAAACAAACTGCATTTCCTGGAGCAAAACCTACTCCTCTGTCCACAGCGTGAATTTCACCGACACGTTTCGCTGAAGCCAGTGCAAATAAAAAGACAGTTTTCTTTGTCAAATTCTTCAGAGAAGATGATCAAAGAGGCTCAAAGGGAGGTCTGGAAATAAATTTCAGGATTACATTGAGATTCCAAGTTACACAGTCCTTTGGCACTTTTCATGTCAAAAGACCGGATAAGGTCTGTCAGATCACTATTCGACGACAGTTCAAGTCCCCTATGCTTGAACTCTGAATTGAGCATTGCTCGATATCCCTTAATCATAGAATGGGATAACTTTCTTTACAACCTTAGGAAGAGAAGAAAGTCATTAATCTGACTCACAGTGGTCTCAGAAGAAGACTTTAGCTTGTCTGCACCTCCTTCTGAAGACGTTCCACTTCAACTGGTAAAGGTTCTTAGAAGTAGTGTGTCTGCATCTTGCAATTGTTTCTGCAGCTCTATGTGAAAAACCTTTTGCTCTGACAAGACTCCTGACAGTCTGAAATCTGTCAGCGCAAGAGCAGACAACCCTTGATGGAAGCGATGGAAGTGATGGAAGTGTGGTTGCCTGAGAAGCAATTTCTTTTGTGGAAGGAGCCTTGGAAAGTCCGCCAACATGTAAAGAAGGTCTGGAAACCATTCTTTCCTCAGCCAAAAAGGAGCTATCAAAGTCAGGTGAACATTTTGATGGAGTTTTACTTTGTTGATAACCTCCCTTATCATCCCGAAGGGTGGAAAAGCATATGCATCTAGCACTGACAAATCCAGCAACATCGCATCTACTGCCCAGGCTAGAGGATCTGGAACTGGGGAGCAGGACAACTGAAGACGGTTGTTCTTGTGTGTTGCAAATAAATTGATGGACGGTTTTCCCCAAACCGTCCATAGATCTAGGCATACTTTCATGTTAAGTATCCATTCTGACGACAGAACTTGCCGCCCTCTGTGGAACCAGACAAATATGATGTTCCTCTGCCCAAAACAGAAGATCCCGTGCTGTTGTGAACAAAGTGAACAAGCAAGTCCCCCCTGCTTCCAAAATGTATGACAGGGCTGTGGAGTTGTCAGCATGAAGAGCCACTACCCAACCTTCCACTAGATGCACAAACTCCCGAAAGCCCAGGAACACTGCTAGAAGCTCCTTGACGTTGATGTGCAGGGATTTTTGAGACTGTCCAAACTCCCAACACTGCCATCTTGAAAAAGGGTTCCCCAACCTACGTCCGACGCGTCTGAATAAAACTGTAGGCAGGGGTTCACTGAAAGAAGAGACACGCCTTCCTGAAGCCTTTTTCTCGAATTCCACCACGAGAGATCACTCTTTATCTCTGTCATGATCGGGAAACCTGTTGAATCTGGTTGAGACTTCCTGCACCAGTTCGCCTTGAGGAAGAAACTGTAGAGTCCTCGAGTGCAGTCTTCTTAGCTTCACGAACTATTCTTCTGAGGAGAGGGTACCCAGCAAACTCATCCACTGTACTGCTGAGCATGACGTGCTGGTCAGGAATTGTTGAACTGTCCGAAGACATGACTCCACTCTTTTCAGGGGACAGAAAAACCCAAAATGTTTGAGAGGCCAGAGTCATTCCCAAATAGAGAATTCTCTGATAAATCCTCTCTAGGTCCTTCGCACACTGATTCTTTGAAGGGGCACGGAGAAGCCAGTCGTCCAAATACGGAGACGCATATAACCCCATCAAATACAACCAATGTCCTAGGGGGCTTAGAATCCTGGTTGAACACCTGAGGTGCTGTCAATATGCCGAATCACAGCACCCAAAACTGAAATAGCTTGTTCTGGAAAACAAAACGGAAATACTTCCTGGAGTCTTGATGATATGGAAGTAATAGGTGTCCTGCATGTCGAGGGATACCATCCAATCTCCCTGACGAAGCAAGGCAAGTACTGAACACTGCGTCTCCATCTTGAAGTTCGTTTTCAGAACATAACGATTCAAAGGCGCTGGCATCCAAAATGGGCCTCCAGCCCCCAATTCTTTGGGGACTACAAAAAGTCTGTTGTATAACTCCATCTACATGTCGCTGACCTCCTCGAATGCACGTTTAAGAACCAAGGATTTTACTTCTTCCTCGAGCACCAAAAAGTTCTCTGAGCCGACGGAGTAAGATGTTAATATGATGGGGACCTTGGACAGGGGAGGTCTTTCCTTGAAAGGAATGGCATAACCCAGACATAGCATTTTGATGACCCAGGCTTCTGCACCTCTGATCTTCCACTCCTCCCAAAACTGGTGCAGCCTGGCACTTATGGGTGTGCGAAGGACAGGAACATCACTTATTTTCAGGCTTAGCTGCAGATCTAGACAAGGACTTAGAGGGTGGGCGAAGGTTAGAGCAAGGTCTGGCAAAAGGGGGTGACTTTCCCCCAAGAAAAGGCTGCTTCTGAAGCAGTGAAAAAGACTTGATTGGAGTCACAACTGCTGTCAAGGACTTAGAGAGGCATAGGAGGCAAACAAGGAGTGGCCAGAGAAAAATGGTCAGAAGATATTCTAAAAGGAACCTCATTAAAGAAGCGTAAGCTGTTGGAGGTTAAGTCGAGGCCTGTCCTAACTTTCTCTTGCTCTTGCCCTTGCCCCTGTTCTAGTTCTTCTTCTTGTTCTTCTGAAGATCCAGGAGACATGGTTGCTTCTTCCCTCTTCGACTGCGGCGTCTTACCCTTAAAGAAGGACAACAACTCCTCAAAGTGTTGTCGAAAAGGAGCCAAAGACGGGTCCTCCTGGGATAGATCTGAATTAACAGATGACGAAAACTTACATCGTGATGTAGAAGTAGGCTTTGGACTCGAATGCAAAGTCTGCCGAGTCAACTGATGTGATGCCACTCATTTAATAGGCACTCGCACCTGTTGATCCTCAGTCAAGTCTGCAGATTCACGAGTTGAAGCTAAACATTCGTAATCGAAACCACATGACTACAAAACGGGCTTGGACTGGAAAGGGTATCCCTTGATTTCTTTACAGGGTTAGGGGAGTCATCAACAGCTGAGGACCTCTTAAGAGGGCGAGAGGTCCAGGAACTACGCCAGCGACCCGAACCTGGAGAAGACGAATCACTGGAGTCTGATAAATTCGCACTGAAAGAGACGCCTTGGACCTCTAGTATGTCTTCTCCCTGAGGCAGGGGAGGGGGGACAATGACCTTTGTCTAGGAGAACTGGAGGGACAGACAGCCACGTCCTCAGAATGCACTTCATTCGCACTAGCACTGGGCACTTTAACTTCACTTTTCTCCATGAACAATTTTATGGAGGCACCAACTCCATTATTGTGTTGGCCAAATACTCAAACTTCCTCTTGAACCTTGATTCGAGGCTGGCAATGGTATCAGAAAGCGCAACATGGTGTGGCGGGATCACAAAAAACAAGTAACCTCCCCACATAAACTTAACCTCTCTGGCTATCAAACCCACCCTCAATCACACTTTCCACTTAACACTACAAAATACAGCAGGACAATTGACCCATACCTACATACAGAACAAAAAAACACAAACAGGTACTCACCTCTGGCTTCTGCTACTCAGGGCTAGGCTGTGCTGTCCACTGGATATAGGCTATAGGCTAGCCAACACAACCACCGCCGACAACCAAGCACCAACCAACCAACCAACCAACCCCCCCCCGAGACCCACGACCTAACAAAAACTCGATAACCCGACAAATCACCCCGAAAGAACACGACAACCACACAACTTACATTAGTACAACAACCCGCCAAAACCAACACTGCCCCAACCACCACTAACAGACACTGAAAATGCACCACCAACCTTCTTAACCTCACCACAACCAGACAGACACACGGACAACAATTTCACAACCCCAAAATCTATCAATTACCACCAAAACAACTAAACACCAAAGGATAACTGCTGTCAAAACCAACTCTGACTTGACCAGACGCCTCACTGCTTACGACTCTCGTAACAGACTTCCTACAGAGCGCCACAACAAACATGCTTCCGACCGCCATTTAACCACTCCCATTCATTCTTCCACCAATCTCTCTCTCTCTCTCACACACAACCTTTGGAGATGTTGTCAAATATAAACTATCATTACTCCTCCATATTACCTCCCCATTACATTTGACAACATCTTACACTCACAACATCCACACTAAATTGCCTTTCGCAACACCCAAGGATGCTCAGATGCAGGCCCCCTGGATCTTGTTTGAGGACCATCATACACTCTTTCAGTTACATCGCCATTCACTTCTTCCAAACCACTTTCTTTCAAACTCCCATTATCTCCCTCACTACCATCCTCCCAAATTCCATTCACTACTTCACCGATGTCTTCTAACTCTGGTTCCAACATCTCCCCTATTTCGGCGACCAAACCTCTCAGTTCGTCCATACTTCTGTCAAACTCCTGCAAAGACTTATCCATCCTATCAACTACCTCCTCACTACTCATTTTCCTTCTCATTGAAGTCTTATTTGTCCCTGTCAACTCAAACCCACATACAATACAAGTATCATTCATTCCCCCAATGTCATCCATAGCACACGCTTTATCAATCGTTTGCACCCCACCACCAACCCCTTTACCATGCCGTTCACGCTTTTTCCTTCCACTTCCTTTCTCCACACTCTTCTGTTTTCTTCCATACTCAACCAACACCAACTGTCGATCTCCCAGACCAATTTGTTCACCGACAGTCAGCTCATACTTATTCACCCTCAACCACTCACTCATCGCATTCTCCCGAACATACTGTGGTACTTCCCTCCACTTACGGAGCTGGTTATTGTGTGCGCTAACCTCATCCATTCCCCCACCTACTCGCAATTTCCCCAAAACATAACTCAATCCACTCGGTCCCACTTCCAAAATCTCAAAAAGCCCTTCAAATTTCTCCCTTACTTTATTCAGATTCATTCTTCCCATCTCAACCACCTCTTTCAACACCTTATCCCCAATCTTAAAACTCTCAAACCTTTCACTCGCTTTCTTCCACAAATCCTGATCACCTTCTGACAGACCCAACCGCGGTCTGACAATCCTTTCAAAATTCAACACATATTTACAAGGAGACATACCTATACTCTTCTGCAGTGTGGCATTAAATGCCCAAACGCACGTCCTACATACATATCCCAATACTTGTCGCTCTTACTCATCATTCGCAAAATCTCAGTCATCGTCCTAACAGTCCTTTCAGCCAACCCATTCGCACTAGGCATATATGGAGTAGAATACACATGCACAATACCCCATTCCTTCAACATTTCTTCAAATTCCCATCCCACAAACTCAGGTCCATTATCACTCAACATTTTTGCCGGCTTACACACACACATGGGCAACATCACTTGACCCACCATTCGTGCAACCGTTTCACTCCTCTTATCTTTGATGGGAACCACATAGGCAAATTTACTCATGTGATCCACCATCACAATCATCCCCACGTGTCCTCTCGCAGTCCTAGGCAAAGAAACACAATCAATCACAAGCATTTCAAATGGCTCTTTCATCTGCAATCGCAACACAGGTGGACTTACATGTACACTCTGATACTTTCCCCTCTGACAGTCTTCACACGTGACAGCCACATCCACACAAATCTTATTCAACCCAGGAGCATACAATCTCTCTTTCATGCATTCCCACAACTTATTTTTCCCATATGCCCAAACCGATCATGCACCAACAAACACATACTCACAGCTGACTCAACAGAAAACACTGGCACATACACTTCCTTGTCATACACCCCTTCCTGATGCAAAAAGTACACCACAAAATGTTTAGCAACCCTCTTATATACATCCAACTCACATGGCCAGTCTTCCACACGCACTCCTCCCAAAACACATTGTCGCAACACACTTATCTCCAGGCACTTATTTTGCATTTCCTAAATCTCTTCCTCACTCAACAGATCATTCTCACTCCTAGCAATATCAATCATACCCACAAAGTTTGCTACAAACACATTACCATCTTGAATCCTAGCTACTTGTCTGCCCCCTTTTCTAAGAATTCCATTTCCTATATCTACGTCTATATCGTGGATCCTCAAAAAATCTATCCCTATTAAAAAGCAAGATGGCATATCATTTTCTTCTGTGACTATAAAGTTATGCATTACTTCAAGATCTCCCAACCTAACCTTTAACCGTACCTCTTCCCATACTAAAACACTTCCTTGTCCCAACCCATGTATTCTCACACTTGTAGACTGCCTTTTCACTTCCCAATCACATCTCTCAAGTTCACTCACCACTGACCCACTCACCAAGGAAACTTGTGCCCCTGTGTCAACCAAACTACAATACTCACTATCATTTACTTGGACAAACGTCACCATTTTCCCTCGAGTCCCATGCATACACACATTCACTACCACGTCCACCTGGTTATCCACATCACAATCCTTCTCATCACATTCATCCTCATCACATTCATCCTCAGTCAATTCCCCATTTCCACAATTCTGACCCAGATCCCCTGCACAGTCCCTTTTTGTAACCAACCAATTTCAACCATGTTCCCCGCACTGAATCATCAAAACCCCACGTTCATTACCTGTACTCGCCCTTCCTCGATATTCAACCGGTCTGTCCCATCCAAAATACAACAACACTTTTATTCCAAACAACTCAGCTACTGCTGACAACAATTCATGCAACATTTCTCTTTCCCCACCTTGTTCCTCCGCATATGCCACTTCCTTCTGCACATCACTCATCAACTTCACTCGCAACTCATTCACACTACCGGGTACCTCTTCAACCAGACCCTTACCTTCCAAGTTTTTCAACACCGAAAACAAACACTCACACATTCTGTCATTCCCTTCAAACCTCTCTTTTACAACCAACCCCTCGGGTACCATATTCGGATCCCAGTCACTTGTCACAACACCACTGTCCTTACCATGCATCCTAGACATCGTATCAGCAATCACATTTTTACTCCCCGGCACATATTCTAAGCCAAAATCAAACTCACTCAAATCCTCAATTGTCCTCACAATCCTAGCATTCACACTTTCCTTCTTGATCATATAAACTAACGGCCGATGATCTGTCCTTATGACAAATTTTACCCCATACAAAAACACTTTCAACGCTTTCACACAAAACCTTATTGCCGCAAGCTCCTTCTCAACCACCGAAAACTTAAGCTGTGCTTTATTAAAAGCTTTACTCACATACACAATCACTCTCAATTGTCCATCCCCATTCACCTCTTGCATCTGCACCAAGCATCCTCCCATACTAAACTTACTAGCATCAGCATACAACTCAAGCTTACTGGCATCCTCACTATAATCCGGAAAAGCCAAGGTGACGTCTCTAGCAGCCTCCTTTTTCAATCTCTCAAATGCTCCCACCATTCGCTCATCCCACCTCAGCTTAGTACAATTTTTCTTCCCGGTCCATTCAGTCAACGGCTTCCCTATACCCGAACAATGCCTAACAAACTTCCTCCCGAACTCAATCAAACCCAAAAAACCCTTTAACTCCCGCACGGTCCAGGGACGTGGAAACTCCTTTACTTTTTCCACAAACTTTTCACTCTTCCTTACACCACTCGCACTCACCTTATGACCAAGAAATTCCACTTCCCCAGCCAACCACGTACACTTCTCCAGCTTCACTTTCACTCCAACCTCTTCCAACCATTCTAACACCTTCTCAAGCAGTTCCACATTCTCCTCAACAGTCACTTGCAATCAAAACATCATCTATAAACACAGTCACCTTCCTTCTATCAAAACCAGCCAAAACTACATTCATCGCCCTCTGGAAGGCAGCAGGCGCATTAGCCAATCCAAAACTTAACCTCTTGAATTGATAGTGGCAGCTACCACTCAAAGAAGCCGTAACATGCCTGCTCCCTTCCTCAAGAGGCATCTGGTAATAGCCCCTTACCAAATCCAATTTTGTGAACACTCTCATCCCATGCATCTTATACACACAATCAGACACCACATTCATTGGGAATCGCTCCTTCACAGTCACTTCATTCACCTTCCTGTAATCCACACACATTCTCAAACTCCCATCTGTCTTGCGTACTGGGACTATGGGACTATTCCAAGCACTCTCGCTCCTCTCGATCACTCCCACTCTCTCAAGTTCCTCACACTGTTCCTCAATCTCTCGGGCAATAGGCGCAGAAAAGTGTCGGGGACGCTGATATATGGGTGTATCGTCATTCAAAACTATCTTGAACTCTGGGAGCTTAGATCCCCTGAAATCCTCGTCACCCCGACTCAACGCACCCCGCCTATCCCACAACATCTGCATCAACCGCTCCCTCTCGTCATCACCAACATTTTCATCCACCTCAATTCTTTCTCTCAACTCATCATACTTCCACTCATCACTTTCTTTCATGCTACCTGTCATCACCCGCCGCACCCTAACATATCTTTCGTCGTCCACATCCACCAACGTATACAAGAACCCCACACAATCACCTTCACGTATACTCCGCACTCGCTTTTTCCTAACACTCGGCAATGAGGCTACAAAAACCTGAGGATTCTCCATATCCAAAATCCTGTCGTAGACATGCACACTCGCTCTTACCAACTTGTTCGCATCCACACCCTCAACCACATATGCACACTTGTCACCTTTGACAATCCCAAGACTATCAGGCCACGCAACTTTCACACTAACAACTTCTCCAACTTCTCGTGGCACTTTTACACTCTCTTTCGCAACCAACGGCACTCCCTTCCATATTTTACTGCTTACCCCTCCATCCCTATCCAAGTACAACTCTCCATGTACATTCCCCTTCCTATGCAACTCAATCATATTCCTGCTCGGATGGACCACCATCCCACACTTCTTCAGGAACCTGTATCCTAACAATATATCATACTTATCACTCATTCCCTCGATCACATAAAAGTCACCTTCATCCATCACTACCCCTTCGATTTCTACATTTTCACGCAACATTCCCACCACAGGCATACCCAAATTTCCTATTCCTCGTACCTCCCCTTTACATTTCCTAATTTCACACTCACTCCGCAACTTGTCACATCCATTCTTAAAAAGAACACTGACACTGCACCCAGTATCAATCAAAGCAACCAAACACACCCCTTTGCACCTCACTTTTACACTCATACATTCATGAGCTCTTCCTCCAAACCCCTTTTCATGCAACAATCCTTCACGCACATGCATCACTCTTACTGGCCACACACCAGAGGACCCACCCAACTGAATCCCCTTTGTACCTAGTTTCCCGAACTCCCAACCTGACTCATCCTCTTTCGCCTACACACACTCACCACATGAACTTCCATTCCACATTCATCACACTTTGCCCGCTGTTCCTTACACATCCTAGCATAATGCCCATTCTTCCCGCAATTACCACAAACCTCAGTCACACGAGTACCTCGACATCCACTTGCTATATGCCCTACTTGCCCACACCTGTAACATTTAATATCCCTATCCTTCTTACACTCGCTCACTAAATGCCCTGTTTGCCCACACCCGAAGCAAGCTCCCAACGCCCACCGACATTCATTCTTCCTGTGCCCTAGCTTTCCACATCTGTAACACTGCTGCTCTCGTTCACGACTAACCGACCCTACTCTTCCAACGCTTGCACTCCGATCTCTCTTAGGGCTAACCATACTTACGTTACTGGCTCTAACGCTCCTGTCAACCACTCGCTCTGCCATTCGCCTTGGCCCTTCCAAAACTGCCTCCCTATAGCTCTTAAACTCTGGTATAACATCAGCCACTTCAGTCCTAATACTAACACTTCTACTCTCTTTCATACACCTATCCAACTCATAATCCTCTACTATTTCCAAAATGTCGTTCCACAACAACCTTTCATTCGTCCATCGCATTTTCTCCTTACATTTCAGATTTACAAACTCATACACACTCTCAGGCACAGTCGCCAACAACTTCCTCACTAACTCTTTACACTCATTTATCCCTTCATCCCCAAACTTTTTCCTGGCTAATGTTTCCAACCTGCACACATACATAGACAACGACTCACCAACATTCATTCTTACCTCATCAAAACCATGTTTTCTCCTATATCTAACACTACTCCTTATCCTCTTCGCCTGTTCCACAATCCTGGCTTTCACACTCTCATAAGGCACATTTCCCACACTCATCATTACCCCATACATATTCAACAAAAATCCAGTCAAAAAGCCACCCAACTCTCTTGCCCAGACTCTCTTGTTATCCCCATACTTTGCCTCACAATACCTTTCATATTCCTTAAAAAAATCCCCTACGTCCCTACTACCATATTCCTCGTATTGTGCACATCTAGGTATCTCTCTCATATATACAGCCTTTTGTACTTCCCGCTCACTCTCACTTTCGCTACATCCACCATTCTGATCCCTCTTAACCTCGTCCGAATACAGTGAATCAACTTCCATACTAACATCCATGCTCCTGATTACGCTCTTCTTACCCTTCTTCTTTCTACCCACCTGTTTCCACTCACCGCTATCCAAATCACTCTCAGCCCTTTCCCCAATGTATTCAGTCCCAGTCTCATCCTGTCCGTCATCCTTCCTAACCTTCTTTCCCTTAGTCATCTTCTTTTCCTCAGCCCCCTTCTTATTCTTGTCCTCAGGTTTATCCTTATCCTGTCTCTTTCCCTTCTTTCCTTTACCTACCACAAACAAGTCACCTTCGTCACTCGTAGTTTCATCCCCTCGCTCTTCCCACTCTCTTTACCACTTCTGGCCTATCACAAGACCTAGTAGGCCTACCCCCTACAGCGCCCTCTCCCATGAACCCCTTCATCATCTCCTGCACTGCATTCATCATCACTAAGAATTTTTCGTCCATTTTCTCAACCATTCTCTCTTCCGCTCCTTTCACTTCTTCTTTCATTTCCACTTTTGCACTCCTTTGCATTCCTCTCATTTCCTCTAACTCGCTCTTCAGCTCCTCTTACTTCCCTCTCCAACCTCAACTCCTCCTTCAGCCTCTCCACCTCACTCAATCCTTCCATCCCAAACTTTCTCACCAATCACACACACTAGCCTAGACCAATTGTCCTGCAGCTGCCACACCAGCAGTCCCTGTTCGGGCGCCAAAAAACAATGTGGCGGGATCACAAAAAACAAGTAACCTCCCCACATAAACTTAACCTCTCTGGCTATCAAACCCACCCTCAATCACACTTTCCACTTAACACTACAAAATACAGCAGGACAATTGACCCATACCTACATACAGAACAAAAAAACACCAACAGGTACTCACCTCTGGCTTCCGCTACTCAGGGCTAGGCTGTGCTGTCCATTGGATATAGGCTATAGGCTAGCCGACACAACCACCGCTGACAACCAAGCACCAACCAAACCCCCCCGAGACCCACAACCCCACAAAAACTCAATAACCCGACAAATCACTGCAGATGAACACCAACACCCCCGAAAGAACACAACAACCACACGACTTACATTAGTACAACAACCTGCCAAAACCAACACTGCCCCAACCACCACTAACAGACACTGAAAATGCACCACCAACCTTCTTAACCTCACCGCAACCAGACAGACACACGCATAACAATTTCACAACCCCAAAATCTATCAATTACCACCAAAACAACTAAACACCAAAGGATAACTGCTGTCAAAACCAACTCTGACTTGACCAGGCGCCTCACTGCTTACGACTCTCGTAACAGACTTCCATTGACTTCCTACGGAGCGCCACAACAGACATGCTTCCGACCGCCATTTAACCACTCCCATTCATTCTTCCACCAATCTCTCTCTCTCACACAACCTTTGGAGATGTTGTCAAATATAAACTATCATTACTCCTCCATAATGGGAAGCTGGTAAAGGAGTAGGAAGTGAAGGGGTTGGAGGACTGAGAATAGGAGAGAGATTTCTAGGAATAGGAGAAGCAGAAGAGATCTCCGCTAACACAGGGGAAGGTGGAAGAGCTACACTAACCTTACTATCTGCTCTAAGGGTTGCTTTTCTCTTACTATCTTGTAACACCTTCTTATAATGTGAACTGCAAAGTTTCCATTTCCCATCATCCCAATCCTGCCATACAGAACATCTAAGTTGCTTTGAACACTCCTGACCCCTACATTTTGTACATGTAGAGTGAGAATCGTAAATTTCTTTAACTAGCCTAGTTTTGCACCTATCTGCACAAAACCTAACTCCAGATGAGCTTGAATCTGAAATATTCAAGCAAAAAATGCAGCAAAATTAAACTAAATAAGTAAAATAAGCTAATCTAATTCTGAAAATCAAAGACCACACCAAAAAGGTACATCACCAATATCCAGGAAAGTAAAAAAAAAAAAGTATATCATATATTATATAATATATATCTATATATATATATATCTATATATATATATAGATATATAATATACACAAATAACGAAGAAGAAGATGCGCAGAGCTACCGATGTTACTGGGGAGCCGGCAGAAATCCAATTGAGAGGTGTGACATTATCATACCTGTCTACCGGAAGTGGGTGGTGGCTAGTTACCTACACTAAAAACGGCGGCGCCACCGAGAAACTTTTAAGTTTGGTCTGCGGTGTGTAGGAATCCTACAACTGAATAATTGCTTAGTAAGACTGAATAAAATTATTAAAATAATTAGATATAAGCAATTTTAGAGTTTTTTTTTTAATTTTCATTTATTTTTTTATTTGTGTGTGTGTGTGTGTTATGAATATCAAACTAGGCAGTTCTAAACATTTTAGAGGGGTTTTAAATATTTGCGGATATTAGCTTTTCATCAGGGGTTCTGGTAACCATCCCCCGTGAACATAGGGCGTCTACTCTATGTGACCTATTTATATTAATTTATCATCGTTCTTAATCTGTATATGTATTTTTCATGTAAATAATAAAAGACTTGTAACATTTACTGAAAAAATTAGCTCTCATTTATATATTCACATTGATTTTTTTGAAAAATTTGTTTTCTTGATTTAATAACATTATTAATTTTTTTTATGATCAATCACAATACTACTGCTATTTATATTGGGATTTTTTTCATGTCTCTTAAGTACATAAAATGTTTTCATTCTTGTTATACACTGCCTTGTATATGATATTACAGTACCTATGGAAGATGGACTTTTGGAGTGATTTCACTTATACATTTCTGAAAAATTTGGTCATAACTGCAGATAGATATCAACTGATTAGCCTTCAAGTTGGAAACAACCTGAATTAAGCATAAAAGACGATACATTTTTTGTGAATCAAGAAGATTCTTGGTGTCTAGGGGAGGATAAATCTTGTCAAGGTTTCCCAAATTTAATGGTAAAACTGCCACTATTTTGGGTCATGGATCCTCCAGAGCTGTTTGTCATTTAATTGAAATTAGGTCAGAGATCCAGAATAGAGAACTACATAGCTTCAGCAGATCTTATGGCTGCTTATACGTATCTGGATACAGCATCAGTGAATTAAGCATCAAGAAAGTAATTTATCTAGATTGTAAGGACATGCATTTGCTCATGGAGCTTGGCAGGTGAGTAATAAGCATTGCTTAAACTGGGATGTTCAATTTTAGGAAAATTATGATGAGGGTACCCTCCCACCTTTGGTTTTAAGGCATCTGGACTCCTCTGGCTGGTAGTTCATATACTGTATTTCGGTATTTAGCAGCCCAGTGGCTTTCTTTCTAAGGACACATAGTAACAGTTGAAAGCTATTTCTGCGTGTTTAGTACCAAATGCTGTCCTGCAGCTGCAGCAAACTCAGTCAAGGATATATGTAGGTCAAACCGTCAGGCTTAAACTGGCAAAAATTGTAGGGGAATATGTCTAATCTATTAGCATAGGTTCCACTTGTTTTGGCATCAGTGAAGGTCCATCCATGTTAGTATCTATGAAACAACAAACTTTTTCAAATTACTACTGTATTTTATGAGAAATATTTTTTGTACAGTTTTACTGACGTGTTTGAATTTATTAGAGGTAGCATGGCTTGATCTGATTTTCATTAAAGAGTATACTGTACAAGGTTAACGTTAAGGCATTTCTAGGATATTGGAGAATTTGTTTCAGCTAAGTACTTAGTAAGATTGCTCTGAAAAGAAAGGGAAAGATATTCAATCATTTTAGTTTATTTTTCTTCTGGAGCCTAGAAACTCAGTGTGCACAGTAGTGTTATTACCGGGTAGTTTGAATTAGTATTTAAAAGACTTATATAAAGTTACCAGCCTTTTTTTTTTTTTTACTTTTAAGGTTGTACAGCCAGTTCATCACATTTCTGTCCTTGATATAAAAAGTTAATCTCTTTATGTATCAAGATAGTGATTTCAAAGCAGTTGATATTTTCTTTGTGGTATAAGGAACTGCTGACGTCACTCCATAGTCATATGATATAAAAAAAATACTTGTACGTACCGTGTTGAAATGCGCTGAAAGGTTTTACCTTGAGTACAGTGGTCTTAATTTATCACAACAGTACATATTACTTAAGAAAGGAAATTCCTAATTTTAGTTGGCCTCTAACGTGCAGAAATTGCACAATATTTTTTTTTTATCCAAATGTCAAAATTGTGCCATCATAAAGATTTATTTCTCTTAGCAGGTAACTCCCTAGTATTTTTTTCTCAACACACACGGATATTTCTTAATTTTAGGATGTTTGTGATTACAGAGTATGAGTTGGAATCCTAGTATGATTCCCACCAGTTATGAGTTTAATTGATAAAGTATGTACATTTGTCTGTGTGAAAGAGAAAACTTTTTCTTTGCTCTCTACTTCACCTTCTTACTTGACCTTCATTCCCCATGGTTAAACCTTGTGACAAAGATTAAAGTTTAGTATGTCTGGAACTCTGTTCTTGCAGCAGCCACTTGATCCATCTGATTCCATTTGTTTCATTATAGGGTGGTGGCAGCGATCAAATTGGCCTCTACCGGTGCCCCTATTGTTCGCGAGTGGATCAGTATGAGAGCAAGTGGCTGCGGCACCTGCGAATTCACACTGGGGAGAAGCCATTTTTTTGTTCAATGTGCAGCTTCCGAGCCAGCACTAAGCATTCTGTAGTCAGACATGCTAAAATGAAACACCAGATGTGGAATGCGAACACAGTTCATTCTCAGTGACTGTTTTAGGGTAAGGGTTAAGGGAAATTGTTTTAGTGCTGATTAAAAGTTAATCACCTTTTATAAGACTATTTTCTCATACATAAATGGTGTTTGTCTTTCATTTTATGAATATATTGATTTATTTTTGTGCACCATAACTATTGAAGGAAAATTATGTTAGTGTAACATCATCAGTGAATTACCAATAGTCGCACGTACATTATATTATGCTGGTGTTGTAATGGATAAAAATGAATGACATTTTAGTATCTGACTTTATGTTATAGTACAATCTTGCTCATGTAAAGTGCAGCACAATGATTTAAATATTTCAATTTTATCCATGCAAATATTTTTTACAGCATCAGGGATTTTGAAGGTTCTATCCATTATAAGTCTTTCATTCATTATTAAAAGTTCATGCTAAGAGTTGTTCTTCCTTTTACCTTTAAAAGACTAATTCCTTGTATGTATATAAACTTGGTTCTACGTCAGATTCTTATCATTAGAATTCATTTGAAATAAATCAACACACTAAAAGTGCTGGCTTACTGTTTCAAAATAATACTTTCATCATACATAGAGGTTCAGTAGCACGCGTTGCTTTGCATATTTAAAGATATACCATAACTTAAAATAAAGTTTGAGTTGTAACAATTCATGAAGACATTCATAACTCAAAATTAAGTGTGAGCGCTTATGATTTATGGCCAAGCTTGAGGTAAGATGTTAGCAGATGAGGCCATACAAGTACGTAGTACACTTTACTCTATATACTATAGTACATGATTATTATTGATTCAATGTGAAATTTGCTAAAAAAAAAAAAAGTATAACTCACTCCATGCAGTCCATTAAAGTTAGTCATATGTTATATGAAGAGTTAGTTTGTCACATTTTGAAAAAATTCACTATAGTAGTTAACAGAAATTGAAACAGATGCATTACAATAATTTGCCTTTCAACTGCAGCATCTTCATTTTCTTACCCCTGGATTCAGTGGTTTTGTCTTTCCTCCTTGAAGTCTTTATTTTATTTTTGACTCCAGCCAGTGAGGATGAATGGAAATAGAATTGGAGTGTTTATGAAAATGACCAGTTTTCAAAGTAGGTTTCATGTTAATACATACTCAGCAAGACAGTGAATTTGATAGTAGAAGATAGGAAATAAGTCATCAAATTTTCAAAATAGGTTTCATGATAATACATACTCAGTAAGTCAGTGAAGTTGACAGTACAAGATAGGAGATAAGTCATCAAATTTTCGAAGTAAGTTTTATGTTAATACTTACGTACTAGCAAGACAGTGAAGTTGATAGAACAAGATAGGAAACAAGTCATCAAATTTCTGTAATCAAAGATTTTTTTAGAAGATTGTTACAGAGGGAAGAGTCTGTTAAAAGTCCAACTTATTTCAACCTAACTGAAAAAAGTATTTAACCAGATTTTATATGATAGCCAACTTTTCTTAAGTTCTTATGAAAGAAGACGGTAAAACTTAAGGATGTTTGCTACATACAAAATGGTCAAAGGAAAATTAAAGTCTTTCTCCTAAGCCTTACATACTACCAGTAGCTGACACATAATTCTGTTACGTCTTTTTCTTCATGCTGATCTTGAGTTCCTAAGAATACAACGGATTATACCTGCAGTGGCCTGAGAGGGAAAATTAATAAAGCAGTTTTAGTTTAAACAATGAAAACTTACCTTTTATCACTTATAAGTTATTGGCACCTAATGTGAGCTTCCTATAAAAGCTGAAGAACCTTAGTACGCCCTTGGAGAGGAACTTTTTCTGTGGTGACTGCATTTTCTCACTTTTACTTTATCCATTATTTTGCCCTGTTTTATAAGAATTTATCCAGTATCATGTTGATGTCAATGGTTGAAATAGCTTGTGCTGCAGCAAACTCAGCAGTCATAAAAACTCTCTCTTACACGACATGATCAAGAACAACATATTTGCACTCGCTACATTGTATTTTCATTCTCGTGTCTGCTTGCCTTTTCGTGAAAATACAACACATTGTTTTTCTGGAAAACCCAGAACAGTTAATATCTGCTGCTAAATTTTTCATACTTTCTTTAGTAACGAAAATGTTTTCAGTATCACCACAATGCTTTTTCTTTTTTCATATCCACGACTTTCTTTTCATGGCGCTGATGAGCAAGGTATATAGATGAGCAGCAGCAGGGCTCCCACTTTTCTCTGCAAAAGTAAAAAATCAACAAATATACAAAATTCTTATCTACAATTATGTTACTCCTAAATTTTAACAGTAAAACGTGTCTATACAAAAAAAAAAAAAAAAAAAAAAAAAGGATGTAAATAACCAAGTATAGATTTGGTTTGTATTTTACAATAATATAATATAGTACTTACAGAGGGCTGGAATAATTGCATACTTGAAGTAAAGAAAATCTTGTATCGTGAAAATTACTAAAACTTTGTAACACCAAAACACAATTGATCTAACTAACTAATAATAGAGAAGTATAGTACGGAAACTTTACCTTAAAGGGGCAGATGGAACAATTTAGCTACCGCCTTTAGGAAGGTGTGGAATCTTGTCTTCGATTCTTGAAAGTGTATCTTGAATCTTGAAATAAGGTACGGCCAAATACCTGACGAGCCATGAACACAGATAGCTTCACCCAACATTAAAGTTGGGCTGTCCAGTTTACCTAACAGAAGTATTAACTGCCTCAGCGGCGTGGTTGGTATGGTATTAGCGTCCCACCTCGGTAGTCGCGGGTTCGATTCTCGGCCATTCCATTAAGGAGTGAGAGATGTGTATTTCTGGTGATAGAAGTTCACTCTTGACGCGGTTCGGAAGTCGGTAAAGCCGTTGGTCCCGTTGCTGAATAACCACTGGTTCCATGTAACGTAAAAACATACAAACAATTATAATGGTGAAAATACGGTCACTTTGAGAATGTGGAGCAAAGCAGGTTAAGACTTCGAGTACTTTTTGTTAAGTATTGGGGAAACACAATTTGGGTATTAGCAGTGAATGGGTAATAAGGTCTCTGATTAGTCAGAAGAATTGTGGGGCGGTGAATGTTGTAATTGAGGGGGGTGATTTCACACTTATGTGGAAAGTGACGCTGTAATTTAAGAAAAATGTAAAAAAATGTGCTATACTGAGTAAAATAAACGTGAACAGGGTCTTGTAATGGAGGGGCAATATGGGAAACTTCTCTTAAAGAAAGAGAAACTTAAAGGAAGGCTAACATATAGGTTAGCATACTAACCTAACCAGCCTAACCTAAACCTAACGTAGTAGAACGAGTTACCTGCCCGGGGGAGGGGGCTCCGTTAGTTTAGGTTAACCTAACCTAACTTAGTACATGTTACCTGATCGGGGGGCCATACCCTCCCTGAAAGAAAGACAAACTTAAAGGAAGACTAATATATTGGTTAGCATACTAACCTAACCTAACCTTGTAGAATGTGTTACCTAACTGGGGGGGGGAGGACTCTGCCCCCCATACCCCCGCTTAAAGGAAGGCAAACTTAAAGGAAGACTAACATATATATAGTTAAGCATACTAACCCAACCAACCTAACCTAACCTAACCTTGTACTAACCTAACCTTGTAGAACGTGTTACCTGACCAGAAACCCCCTTAAATAAGAAAAGACCAAAGTTTAAAATGTGAGGACTAATATTTATAGGTTAGCATACTAACCTTAATTCAACCTTAACCTAACCTAGTTACAATCGTGTTACCCTGATCCAGGCTTGGTTTCCCCCCACCATACTCCCTCTTGAAAAAGACAAACTTAAAGGAAGACTAACATATAGGCTAGGTTAGCATACTAACCTAACCAACCTAACCTAGCACAAAGTGTTACCTGGCCTGGACCCCCCCTTGAATGAAGACTGAAATATAATTTAGGATACTAACTTAACCAACCTAACCTAGTACAAAGTGTAGCCTAACCTAAGTAACCTAACCTAACCTAGCACAACGTGTTACCTAACTGGGGGGCTCTGCCCCTCTGGACCCCCTTACAGGAAACATAAAATAAAGGTTATTATACTATCCTCACACATTTCACCTAGAACACAAACCATGACAGAATGCAGACGGTAATTTACTTGAACAGAAATGTTTGTAAATGTATAAAATGGAATAAAACATTGATGTAAATGTTCTAATAATAAGTAAAATTTTATCTTAAAATTTGTTATGGGTGAGAAAGCTTTGTAAAATTATGAAACATAAATAGACAGAGGTGAATAATGGTTAGAGAAGGGAGAGAATTGTGTAAATTGAAATGTCTGTAAATCAATAAAATAGAATATATAAATGTATATGTTCTAATAATAAGGTAAAATTTTAACAAAGAAATTGTTATGGGTGAGAAATGCGTTCTAAATGATGATGTCAAAATAGCCAGACGTGAGTAATGGAAAGAGAAAGAGAAGGGAGTATAAATCATGTATGAAATATCCCCAAGCAACCTCCAATTTCACGTCACTGACCAAAAGGTATTGAAATGTCCTAAAACCGCCTTCTAGTCCCACCCCTTAGGCGTTTTTTAGGAGGCTGCCCTCAATTCTAACATAATATTGCAAGATATATAGGGCAAACTTATGAAGTGAGAACACGTCAATGCACATATTAAACAAATATTATGATAAAGGGAACAGAAATAAAAGCTTGAAATAATATAACACGATTATAAAACAAATGACGAAAAGGAATATTTGTAACTTGATGTATGAATCCCCCAAATTCTTCACTCGGTCTTATCGCAATGTAGGGGCAACATGATTGGTTAATTACATGTACCCCCCCCACAAAAAAAAAAAAAAAAAAATTATCTCTCTCACTTAGGGTGAGGCCACACCAAACGCGGAGAGCGTGGAGGTTGCAGGGAAGAGGTTACCGCAGCAGTTTGAATCATTGGGCATCTTATGTGGGTGACCACACAAGACTATCGGGACCCTCTGCAGTTGCCGCCAAGCGATGTAACATGTTTTAAAATAGCGCGACAGTTCCTGGCGTCTTCTCCTAAATCAACCCATTTTCTATATGATTATGGGCTGTGTTACTTGAATGGTTACTTCTCTATATTGATTATATTGATAACTGTTGTGAAGTTAGTTCCCTTATTAGGGACTTTCATTTGTAACCTAGAAATTGTTTAAAGCATATTATCATTAAGTAACTGACATTAGCATCGAAACTTTTATGTATTAAGCGACTACATTTATTATCTATTCAGTAACAATGCCAAATTAATTATTCCATATTTGTAATGCATACTTAAATTAGCAGTCATTTCAATCATTTCAACACCTCTCATTTGTATACTTTCAGACTACGTTCAATTTTGTTCCATATAAAAAGTCAAGCAAATAGACCGACTTCTTATATGGTCTAAACGCTTTCTCTGGGGATGAGTTCATTACTGAATTTAAAGTGAATATTTCAAAAGGACCACAATACATAAATAAACCCTCCAACTAATAAGCCTTGTCCAGCTGCATAGTCTTGATACTATACGAATTCTTAGTGCAGCAGCATCACTGATTCATGAAATATTCGTGGTACTTTGTAGTTTCTTCATTAATGTTAACAATGAATGTACAAGCAAACCTGATTTTTCCTTTTGTTACTTTCTTTTATGTAAAGTTTACCATTAAACTTTTTTTTTTTTTTAAATACCGGTAAATCGTTTATCTCGACATAATGCTGCCAAATATTCATTTAGTTTTATATAATTTGCAATTAATTCTGGTTCCTCTGTTTTTCTAAGTAGCTTTAAAGAAGTAACCATATATGCTGTTAGTTTTGCAATAATAAAAAGTTAAAACCCACATTTTCTTTTCACTTCCCTTAAAGTAATAACATTAAGGGAAGTAAAAGGAAAATGTGGATTTTAACTTTTCATTATCACAAAATTTACTGCCAAAAAGGTTACTACTTCCCGAATGATTCTTCAGGAGAGATGGGCTGTAGATAGGTTGTCTATGGTGCGCCTTTTGTTTAGTGAGACTGACTTCTACTATTGCAAGCAAAGACTCAAAGACCATTGGGTCATACGTAGTATATCGTCAACTTTAACACTTAGGTTTTCTATTAAAGGCAATTTCCAATCCAACAGTGACAATGACTTATTTTGCACAGAAGTATATCTTTGACCATTGAGAGTAATGCATGAAAGAGTGGCGTTTCTGGTGTGGCCATGTGTCGTTTTGACGCTGCTCTCCCACTTGTTTCGTTTTTACACTGCTCTCCCGCTTGAGTCGTGTCTGCACCTCGAGTCCTCGACGCTTCCCACGTCCGTTGTGGCCTTACCCTTAGGAGCTGGGGCCGCATTCTCAAAACTTCCAAAGGCGCCGTTCCTGTTGGCCGTTACTCGAAAGGTTCATACCCAAAACATCGAGTGTGCGCCGCCATCTTGGAAATATGGCGCCGTGAGAGCCTTTGCGCCAGTGCTGGTTAGAGCAGCCTTTGAGGTGGGAAAGGCAACTTTGGGAATGACAACAAGTAAGAAGAGGATGTCTCCTACCTCTTGTATACGTCAATGGGACGCCATTATACATAGTTTTATTTTGCAAGTTACACTAATTGCTTTGTAATAGTGAGATTTTCCTCTGCAGACGTTAGATTTAAAGTTATTGGATGTGTATTTAAAATTATTTCATATATACAATCTAAAATTCCTATATTATAATATGATTGTTTTGACCTTTAGTTATCATATATCTTATAATATGTTCATGTATAATCAATGCTAAAAAAACAATATAATTTTTAAAGTCTTGTTTAATAAATCTCAATACAGAAAATATATCTTTATACTATGTAACCTACTATATGCAAAGGTGAAAATATGCATGCAATTTCCCTGCCTTATCACTTCTCTTCTGGTACTCATAAGGCACATTAAACATAGGTTAAGGTGGTCTGAGGTAAGTGCAGTACTACATACAGTGACTCACATTGTGAAATGAAAGCCACCTAGATACAAATAAGTTATGAAATAAATGAAATTGATGTTCATATTACCTAGATACAAATAGGTTACTGTATCACTGAATGACCCTTCATAATCAGTGTATCACATAGTACATTATCTGCAGGAAAGAAATAACATACTAAAGTAAATAAAAAATAAAAACTTACAATAAGGTAGAGGTAACTGAGTTCACAGCGGTATCATTTTATACTATTATAAATAAGAAAACTTGCATTATAGCCACAATAGAGAAATAACATGAAATAGCATTGTAAATAAACAAAAACTGTACTAAACTTATCACAATAACACGAGATCACAAGTAGCACGATATAACGAGTAAATGGAGGAAAAATAAAAAAAAATAAACCTCATTAAATAATGGAGTGATTAGCATAAGACAATGAGGTAGTATATCACATTACTCTTAAACAAAAAACTTATAAAAAAACTAATCTCAATAATGAAGAGGTATATGACATTATGGGCACCAATGGTATAGGAACATATAAGGGATGAAATAAAAAAAAAAAAATAGATTTTACTACTGTATAGTCTATATTAAAAGTACTACCACTTTAAAAAAAATTATGCATAATATTTCTTAAGGATATCAGTCATGGTTACCATGCTGTCAGCTATTACCTTTACACTTCCATTTAATTCTTTTACACTTTCATTTAATTCTTTTTGATTAGACAATATATCCTGAAAAATATCAGAAACATCTGCCAACACTAGTAGGCCCAATCTTACCAAAGCTTCCTCTGAAGGTTCTAGAGCTAAAATTTTATGAGGACTACCACCTAAAAAGATAATAATACAGATATTAGCTACTGCAATAACTCTGGAAAAGAAACATCAATGTGATTGTGTTATTATTGACAGTAATTACGATCAATGACTTCCCACATCTCTACCTCATTAAAAGAAAAAAAAGTGACACTGATACCACAGATAGAGTACATAACAATTACTTGAGTCACAACTAGGCATGGTTAGGTTAGGTTAAGGTTAGGCTAGGTTAAGAATCAGTCTTGTAGATAAGACCCTTTTAACAATACGGACCCCAGTTTTATCCTTCTGAACAGGTCCCATGTTCGTGTGGGACTGCTATTCTTTAAAAGCTCCTTAACTTTTTACCCTAACCTAACCTAAGGTCAAATGGTTAACATTCATTTGCAGCAGAAATGCCATACATGAAAAATCTCCTAGAATTGTGTAAAATATATAAAAATAAAATGATCTGGATAGGCAAGGTATAGGTATTGGCAATAATACCCAGAGGCCTAGGCATATCATCACAGCTTAGGCTAACACATTTATTTCCAAGCAATATCATAGGATACTTTTGCATAGCCTAACATATAGCCTACTAGGCATATATCATAATAACATGAAGTTAACAGTACAACATAAGCCAAGGCCTAGCCAAAACCCGCTTCAATCTAGGTATGTATGGCAATTAGTCTATGCTAAATTAGGGAGGTTGCTTCCTTTTCTTAGCACAGGGTCCATCGTGTTGCTCTTTAATCGCTCTGCCATCAACAATCAGCTGATATGCTGCTGTATCGTGATTGGTTCTCATTCTCTAGGCACGCTATGATACGGGTGGTGTGATTGGCTGGACTATTCAAAGGCGCCTTTGACAAAAAGGCAGCCTTTTCGTGCAAAGGCACGTCAAAGGCGCCTTTGAAAATCTTTGTGTACACGATTTCACCTTCGGTGAGCCGTTGGGAAAGGCGCCTTTTGTCAAAAGGCACCTTTGCGTAAGGCTTGTTTTGAGTATGCGGCCCCTGGTGTCTGAAACAAAAGCTCCCCTATAACATGGCACATGTGTGGTAGCATGCGCCATCATAATAGTAGTAGTAATAGGTGGATTTTGCCTGTAAAGTGGCTACATTCTCGGATAATATATCACTTATTTCCACTTGTATTGGAACTTTAAATTCTGGTTCAGGAGGTAAAATCCTATAGAAAAACGTCAATGCCAATTGCCATAGCTAGCTCACCGCGGAATACTGGCTTAGATCTACCCATTAAATATCATCTTCAACTTTACACAAAAAAAAAACTTCCACTTTTTGTTATGTATTAAAAAATATTCAAAATTTCAAAAAACTTCAAAAATATTTCAAAATATTCATAATTTCATGCATCTGTGTTAGCGGTCGATGTTTAACCACATGTAACATTGCTAGTCCCGCACCATGTTTTTTTTTTTTTTTTTTTTTTTTTTTTTTTTCCTGGCATGGCAGCTACTTGGAAAGGGCACACTTCATTTCGCTCAATAAAATGCCAATATGGCTAAATATTGCAATGAAACATCACTAGAAGCATCACACCATATTCACGGACTTGAGACACTATATGAGAAGCATGAAAAATTACAACAGACATCCAAAAAATCAATTTTCTTGCCTGATAAGCACAGAGGAGGTGATGGTGTGAAACTGTTGCTTTCATGTTGTTCACTGAGATGGTTGCTGTGTTGGTGGTGAGTTTTGGCGCTAAATTTGAAATACTTGGGTTGTCCATATAATAAAATTCCCAAAGAGCTGCAGTCGCAAGGAACGCTGATATGCGGGATCCGTTGACACTGGCGTGTAGCTTGGTTCCCCCTCTCCCAGTCTCCCCGGCCCCCAAAGCGAGCTGTCTGCAACGCTCAGCCTTGGCTTGGCAGCCGATAGACAAGGAACTCCCACTTGCTTCTCCCGCCAGGTGCGAATTACGCTTTGTAATTTGTTTTTTTGTGTGCGAAAAGCACTGCCTGGCGGACATTCATTTCCAACTATGTGAAATCTACGGAGAAAAGCGTATGAGCGTACAACATGTGCGCAAATGGTGCAGAGCATTCAAAGACGGACATACAGACGTCCATAACGCATTTCAGAACCAGAGAGGGGCTGAAAGAAAAGGTCTTCAGCTACCTTCGCTGAGCGGTGGGAGAGTTCTACGATTCAGGCATGAAGATGGTACACCGTATGCAAAAATGTATTGATCTCAACGTTATGTCAAAAAATAGGAAAAAGTCTAAGCTTTCCAAAAATGTATTATTCAGTGCCAATAATCATGTTTTTCATTGTGAAAAATCTTTTGGAACCTTCTTTTACGAACAACCCTCGTAGTTTACCAAAGCATTCAGTCGGTGTTCCCCCTCGGTTGGTATTCACCCACCTCACTCTACAGGCAGTGTTCAAGTTATGTAATTCATCTTATGATAATCCGATTTTACGAGAGACCAAATTACAATAGCCTAACTTCATCCCATCTTCTAGTTAAATAAGTTTAAAAACAGCAAAAGAAAATGATTTAAATATTTTTTTTAACATTTAACCCTTGCATAAATGTGTACAGCCATGAACAACCCAACTTGAAGCAACCTTTTTTGCTATAGCAAAGACCAGCCAGCTTTGCAGCTAAGCCCCGCCTACTGATTACATCGCAACCATTTCTTGAAGCTGATTGGTTGGGAATAGTTTCTTTTGCAATGGTTGTTTTACCGAACTAATATACGTTGTGCTGATTATCAAGATGAAACTATATTATCCCCTGAAATAAAATCATAATGCACATCTCCATAAAAATGGTAAAAAACAGGAAAATATGCATCAAGTCAGAAGTGTTCTCATTCGTTGTAATGCTGTGTTTCGTAAATGAGGTTCACCTGAGTACGGATGTGACACTGGGAATGTCTGCGTTCGAACCTGTGCACTGGAATCACCGGACAATGGTCACTGCTGTCTGATATTGTCAAGCGTGTTCACCATTCTAAATTTAAACACGAAGACTTTCTGAGAGTTATGCAGAGGGTATTTCATATTGATTTCAGGAAGTTTGAGTACATTTGCAGTCTTAAAATCGATTTCATTGGAATCGTTAACTCATGCGGAGGGATGACAAGCAGTGACTGTGCTTTTAAAACCATAAGATAACTTTGTTTTTAAAAAAAGTTGCAGTATGATAGGCTGTACAATTCATGTTGGATATAAATTGCTGTGAATTTTCTTGATGACATTAACTCCTTTCGAAATAATAGGATAATGAAAAATGACATAGACCTAAAAGGTCATGTCTTTTTGTCGGTTTACGCAGCTAATGACATTTGGATTATAGGCCTTTCTTATATTCATCCGTTTTATTGTGGTTCTTGTTGTGGTTATACTTGTTCTTGTTGCTGCTGTTCCGGTGCGCTGCAGTATCTTCGAAAAATTTTCTTATGGTATCCTAACATGGCAGAATAAACGTAGACATATTCATAAAATACTGGCGTAAAGAATTATCGGCCTATTCTTGTTCTACCTCTCCTGAGGGATGCTTTTGAAAGACGTATCCTTCAGGAGTGGTGGAACATAACATCCCACCTATGTGAATCTACTATAACAACACTCGCGCGCACACAGAGAAAGACTGATTTTACAAGAATGGCCCCAAAACTAAGTGATTCATGGGCTACTCGCAGACTGGTTTAGATCACTTTTCAGCGATCATATATTTTTCTAATTTAAGTATCTTATGATACCTTCCTACCATAGCTTTCACTTTCATAGAAATTCTACAGCAGCCATATATTTACTCGTCAGAGTAATTTGATGTGTTATTCCTTTAGTAAATATATTTTCAATATAATTCATTGAAAGCTGTTTGATAGTTATGTGTATGGCTGAGACTGTCCTAAGATTTGGACTTGCACTGGGTCTTGGTTTCACTGTAAAGGATATCAAATTCCTCCGCATATAGGAGAGATTATGTTTCTAAACAAATGAAGCATATCTGGCGCATGCTCAGTACGCTGGTGGGTAAAAGCGAACAATGGGAGCTGCACTCTCACCTAATTAACTTGTCAAGTGTTTTGTGCACTGTACATGTATGAAGGGGGCAGGGTTTCTATCTTGCTTATTATGTTGTATATGTATTTCCGTATAGTGCTGTATTACGTTCTCAAAATGTGAAAAAAAAAACAAAATATTCTCAAAATTGCTTATGTTTTATGTTTTTCATTTTGTTAATTCGATTACCATGAGAAAAAACATTTCATGGCAACAATAAACATTTAAATATAAATATATATTAGTTTGCTTTCCATAAAGGTTTAGAATCCAGAAATTTTAAACAACTTTGTCGTGAAAAAATGAGAGCACTATTTTCTCTCGACTTTATTCTGTCGCGTCTTAGCACCACTCAAGAAGACGGCAGGCGACAGAAACGATGGTTCCTCCTCTGATTAATGTACTTATTTAGTACGTGTCTATGATTTGGCAAATAGACATTGTCGTCGGAATTTCTTCTGCGTTTTGTGTTGCAATGTAATTTGTCTTGAGATTGTGACTATAATGATAAATTAAGTCAAATTTTCACTGAGACAGTTACTAACTGGTTGCTCAGATGGCGTCCCTCCAGTGTAAAATACACTTCCCTTCCAGAGCGAGTTAAAGGTACGTATCAATTAAGATTTCGTTTTGCCGGCAGATTCACTTGGCATTGTAAGTTGTCACGTTAGTATTCGCTAAGTCATGCTTGGCTGAGGCTGTAATTCTACTGTAGGGTATTTCCTTTGCCTTCCTGACTCATATCATTGTCTTTCCTGTTAATTGTGTAATTTTTGACTAGGCTAATGTTCCCCTAAGGACCACGTGGTCAGCTATCTCGTAGTGGGGTACCTTTGTAAAGTAAACGGGACATGTTATTGTGACTGTATTGTAAGGGTAGACATGAGATCGTTTATTTTTGTAGTAAAATTGTAAATATCTTGCCGCCATATTCAATAGTCCTGTGAGTTAGGGGTTGAAGTCTGTTCTAAACGCTAGGCTATCCTTCCAATTCCATCTGGCGAACTAGTAATCCCCGTTGGAGGGTATAATTTGTAACAAACTTTCACACGAGAACAAGCTATCTGCATCACTGCACTCTTAATAGTGGAAAGAGCTGAAATTCACTACCCTTTGTCTCGATCCATTTATGTAAATCCCAACTGTTGCTCTTGTGTAGTCTATCATTAAGCCAGGATAACACATTGGTGATTTCAAACCGCGTATATCGTAACGGCCGAAATTTTGCTCATTACGACCCATTACGCTCTCATTACAACCAATTCGTTATAAATCGGCAAAAATCGTAAGCAAGTCCCCGAGTTTGACGACTATGCTTTAGGGATGGCGACTATGCAAGGCTGCCATGCAAAGTTGCTGTCATTCCACGATTATGTCATGGAGCAACACGCAACAATTTCCTAATGTGCTTTTGAATTTACGGCATTTGATCACGCAAGTTGTAACTAGCAATGGCGAGTTATGCCATTCATTGCTACATACGCCATGCACTTGGCAAACCCAAAACGTGCGCAGTGAATCAGAATGTGTCAAGTGCGTCAGCAGCCTATAAATGTAGTTCAAAGGCTTTGTTAATTGCCGGCCCACAGCTGCCTCGGTTTTGGATTCAAGATTTTCTGTATTCTTGATATAATTTGAGAACTTTAGATATAGCTGAATATGACACTGAATACAACTTAAATGAAGATAGAATATATTCTATAATATAAATAAAGATGAAGTTTAACATTTATTCACAAATTGTACAGTTTTTTAACATGATTTTCTATAGTGAGTTCATTGCAATCAAAGTCAATATATTAGCATGTTCTGAAGTATGAGAAATGAAAAGGCATTTCCTATTTTGAGTAAAGTATATATTGCACTAAAGATTTTCAGTAGGTAGTACTTATTGTTACATTTAATCGAGATAATATATATACATATATATATATATATATATATATATATATATATATATATATATATTATCATTTGTTATGTTCAAAAACCTAAATGATGAAGATATTCCCATCATTGTGTATATA